>NC_083673.1:567500-870450 GCF_030384665.1 Lodderomyces elongisporus
AATTATTGCTCAAGAAAAGGGTGAATGTGTCGGATGCATTATTGCCTTAGACAGACAAGAAACTACAGTTCAGGACCCAACCAAATCGGCTACAAAGGCCGTAAGCGAAAGGTACGGCATTCCAGTATTGGCCATTGTCAACTTGAAAGAAGTGGTCTCCATTTTGAGTGGGAAAATCAAAGATGAAGATTTGAAATCAATTGAAAACTATAGAAGTCAATACGGTGCCTGAAATCAGTAAAGAAAAGAAACAAGAAAAATAAAAAGAAGAGCAAAAAAATGTTTTTTTAAGAAAAGGAAAAGAAAGATAGTAGTATACTAAAGTCATTTGAACAAGAACGAAATAATGAAAAAAAAAAAACAGAATCTTAATTGAAGAACAAGCTATAAAGTTACAAAAGTATAATAAACAAAAGACGAAATCTTATTTAGTTGCTAAAAATTGAGTTATCCCTTATCCTCTAATCTTCATGATTTTCTTTTTTGGAGCCTTTGGCGCATTGGGCTTAGCTTGAACGGCAGGTGCATTGGCTTCAGGCTCAGGTCCAAGTCGTATATTCCCTTGGTCATTGGATGTTTCATCGTATAGTTGGAATGAACAGGCACTATAGTATTCATTTTGAACCCTTTCACCTTGGGTATTTCCTCTGGTGTAAAATTGGTTTGAAAGTCCTGAGGCAAGGCAATACCACTCTTGGCACCAATACTCTCTAAACTGGTAGGATGATCAGCTAAATAATCAGCAATCTTGTTCATAAAACTCTTTTTGTTACCAAACCTGGAGTCAATCGGTTTCCCACCTGAAGGATCTCGCAACAAAATACGCACTCTACCAGGGTTTCCGAAATCTTGTGGATGTGTCTTGTCCAACTCCAACAACACTGGAATGTTGAGATATCGACATGCATCACTAATGGTCTTGGCCAATGGGTTTTCAACAGCTCGATCAATACTGACTCTCCTGCCTTGTTTATGTGTTCGATTAATATCAAAATAACAAGGATATATAACTTGAAATTTCTTGAAATGCTCCTCTTCCTCAGCAGTGAATGATTTGGGATCAATAATGTTATTTCTTTGATGTAATTCTTGTTTTGTAGGTACAGGGATGTTGGACATCTGTGGAAACAACTGTGATTGTGGTTGAATTTCCAGATCTTGAGATCTCACAATCGATGGTGCTGGCCGTTTAGGTGCTACTGGTGTCTTGAGGTCTGGATCAAACTCTGCAATGTCCATATCCATGTTATCGATATCGTCATCGTTGACTTCCTCCAAAACTGGTCTTCTCGACATGACGAATTAAAATATGCTAAGTTATACTTGTGTGATTAAGTGCAGCTTGTTACCTATAAATTGGTGGTAGGGTCAATAGTTCCTGACTGTCTTTCAATAATTTCTTAGTTTTATGTATTTTTCGCATTTTTTGTCTATACATTTTTTTTTTTTTTTTGGGGGGGGGGGAGAGAGAAAAATAATTGCGTCTTCCACGCAAACAAAAAACGTTGATTTAAATCCTTGATCCTACTAATGGAAATTTAATGAAGAGAAACAAGAACCAAACAATATCAAAACATGAAACAAAAACTAGGCAATTCACAAAAAAATTCTGAAAGTTTCTTTAGATTAATGGTTATTATTACCGTATTTTTTTTTTCTTTTCTTTTTTATTTCTTTTATTTTCAATTCTTTTTTTTTACTTTTATTTTTGTATTTCATTATTTATTTATTTTCGATTTAATCTACAGACACAACGTCTGCTGTAGCGACGCTACACCTTTTTGACGTTCAAACCATAAACCTATTTAACTTATTTTTGCTTTTTGCCTTTTGCCTTTTGCTTTTTGCTTTTTGCCTTTTGCTCTTTGGTATTTGCTAATTTTTTTTTTCTTCTTCTTTTCAAAACTTTGGAGGTTCACTGAAATCCAAAATTTCAATGAATGTCTCTCCCTCATCATCACTGTTGAACCGTTGCACAGCTGCAACACATCTTTTATAATCAATTCTCACCTGCCATATACCTCCGGTGACGTCATTCAACAAGTCCCTTGCAAACGCACCCTTTTCGACGTCCCACAATTTTAACATCTTCTCGCTTCCACTAACAACTTTTAAGCCATCATGTTCAAAACATGTAATTGCAGCTGCATGGCCTTTCAATTTGCTCCGCAATTCTCCCGTAACTGGATCCCAGATCCTTAATGTTGCATCCGCTGCTGCCGAGACGAGCACATCATCAACTAGAGCTAATAACCCGACGAGCGAAGAGTGTCCTTCAAGTATTTTTAGCAATTCACCAGTTTCAAAATTCCATATGTTTATTGTAGAGTCCATCGACCCAGAAAAACAAATCTTTCGCTTAAAGTCCATTGCAGTCGAATAAACCCGATCTTGATGCCCCTGCAATATATGCTTACAATTACCATTGTCCAATAAAATCCCAAACCCGAACGGTTGAATCGTAAGATCCAGATATGATGATATTTCCACATCCGGAGATGGACCGCACAGACTGAGTATGGCCCGATAAAATAGCAATCAAGTACGGATTATCAATTCCCCACCTTCAAATGGAGGTTCGTCCAATTTGTCGTTGGCATCATTATCATCGTCGCTCAAAATTGGTAGCCGCCAAACATGTATATTATGATCACGAGATCCAGTAACCAAGAGTGGATACTCTGGAAAAACAATTTCTTTACCATTGGAGTCCTCGCCAATAACGGTTGGCTGTATAATATCAAGACACCGGATTGTCGATGTGTGCCCACGGAAATATGCGTACATTTTCCCGTCTTCATATTCCAAACACGCACAGTTCGGTCGGTTGAACCCGTAACCAAAGTATTACCGCAGTATTTCAAAGCCCAAACACCACCTTCATGCCTTCCAACACCTTTAAAAGTTGCCCAGTTTTAGTACTGTATATTAATATGCATTTGTCATCTACTCCTGTAACAATCTTCTCTTCATCGTGCTGCAAACAAGTAACAACCTTATTTCCATGGCCAGTAACACTAATCCGCTTGGGTTGGAAGTTAGGGTCAAGCCATCGGTTAACAATCATTTTGCGCTTCTTGTACAATACCTGCACCGCATTGATATCGTATGGCATGGTGCACCATTCTTGCATCAACTGATCCTTAAAATTAAGTTCGTACTTTATAATTGCATCGCTTGTAATCAACTTATCTTTTTTAAGCAAATTAGTCCAAATATCGGCATTATTGATGATTTGAAACCATTTCTTACACACTTGACCCAATGACAAAAGAGTTTTGTAATCCAAATAAGACAAGACTTTCATGGCAATCTCAAATGGCAAATTACCAATTAAATCTCTCCTTAAACTGTTATGAATAAGACCATTGAAAGTGCTCAACGTGGATCGGTTTGTTCTTTGTAGCAATTTAAAGATTAAATAGTTTTGATTCGACTCTGTAAGGAAATTGCTCAAATTAGCAATAGTATGAAGGAGTTCAGACTGCGTGCCAGGAACCACCGACATGTGACTCTCAATGATATCCAGTTGAGTTTTTTTGATTGTGTGCGAGGACTCTTTTTCATTCCCGTTCCTGTACTCGTTGCAGAAGACACCACTACTGCTCCACCAGCAACATCTCCTTCAGAGTCCAGCTGAATGGGAGACGCACTAGGCGATGGAAGAGGAAGTTGCTGAAAATGGTCTTCTTCGCTTTCCAGTTCAGGGGTATGAGTTGGGGAATTGACCTGAGTTGGTGTTCGAGCCTTACGTACATGATCCCGGTTTACCAATCCAGGCGTGCTAACTGCGGATCTAGCTGAGCCTTGTGTATTTGGTGCATGATAGCTTTGCGAGATACCCGATGATGATGATGTTGTTGTTGTTGTTGAAGAAGAAGAAGAAGAAGAAGAAGAAGAGGATAACGATGCTGGCGCTGTTAGTGTTTCTGTTGATACCTGGTTGGTAGTATTGGCAGTGTTGGTCAGCGCTGTAGTGGAGTTTGCGGACGATTTTAACGGATTCAGCGAATTTTCCCCAGCATCGATATGGGCTCGTAGGCACGCCGTGCATGTGCAAATGGTCTGAATTGGATGTAAGACGTTTCTTTGTGGGAGGGAGGCTATTAAAAAAACTATTAGCCTGGGCATGAAATTAGAATGAGGATCAGTATAGGTATGATTATGACCACCAACATGATTCGAAACTGACGATGTGGCTGATGCTTGCACTACAGAATCCGTATCAGAAGAGATCATATCATCATATGGAGCAAGATGCTCCATTTGAGTATCGTCAAGATCGCCCGCAATCCGTTTGCGACTGGCCTTTTGTAAAGAGCCTTGTTCCAATTTCGCATTAATCTCCTCTTCATCGTCCTGTGTTGGAACTGATATTGCTACTTTGCGACATTCGTCAGTTTGTTGTTTTGAATCAAACAATGTGAGCATTCGGGTCTTTTTGTTGAGGGATACTTCAGAAAGCTTCCCATTCTGATTGACTAACTTATAATCAAATCGTGCCTCCTCATTTTGTAACGGGTAGTCAAAAGCAGACATTTTTCTTGAGTATTATTTCACGGGTTACACAGTTGTTCAATCGTTGGCGGGATGATTGGAATATATGGACAAATGCGGAGGGGGGGAGAAGAAAAGAAGAAGAAGAAGATGGAGGAAGGAGTGAAAGTAATAAGTAGTAGGTGGTGAGTGGGTCGGATCAGACGAGGTGAAGGAAATGAGAAATTAAACGTGCAAGGTGTGAGGTGCAAAAAGTAAGGGGGATAATATATGTAAAGATAATGCTGAATATGTAGTAAAAGGACCCTAACAACAAGCTTTTGAAACTGATCTTGGTAATGTAATTAGCTTGAAACGTTTTCTATACTTTCGTTTCAAAAAGTGAGGTAGTTTTGATTACCACCAACTGTGAGTTTGCGCTTGTTGTGTTTAATACCTAGGTTGTAAAGATGTAGGGCTATAAAGTTGTGTATCTTTATTATTAAAATTGGGTTTTGACGGATTCTAATAATGCGTGAATTTGATATTACTGGAAACTTTGGAGCCTGTTATTATCATTATTGTTAATAATTTTTTCTGTTCTTTTTTTTTTTTTTCCTTTCCTCTTTTTCTTTCCTCTTTCTCCCTTATTTTTTTTTATTTTTTTTTACATTACAAAACTTAACAACCAGGGTATATTCATACAGAATTATTTGGTGAAAAAGATAGTGCCAAAAAAAATTCCAAGTCTATCGATATATCACATTATATTGAAATGCTTCTCCATTCCTCCTTCTCCTTCTTCTTCTTCTATACAAAAACTAGTTCTATTTATTCTAATCAATCTTTTTCAATAAAATTCCTGGTTCACCTGGGATAGCAGCCTCCTTGACTTTACCCTTTATTTCAACTTCCACATCCTCACCTGTCAAAACATTCTTTCCATTTGTAGAACCATTATCGAATGAAATGATTTCCATGTCCTTGACTTTAACTGAAAATGGTGCGTTTTCTAGAAGCTTGACAACTTTGTTTAAGACATCAACTTCGTTGAATGTAAGTTTTCTGTTGAACACGGTCTCGGGGTCCTCGGTGTTCAATCTATATTTCAATTGATTGATGAATGGCATTCCTCTCTTCATATCTTTTCCAACTTTCTCCTTGATGAGGTTGTTGTCGGATAATTTCTGTGCTTCAAACAACTCACGCACCAAATCGATATATGACTCTTGCCAGTCTGGGAATGTATTGGAGACCAAGATAGTCAACTTGACAGAGTCACCCGCGTTGAAGTCCGACTTACCTTTCTTCTTCTTGAGACCCAATCCTTCAACTTCACGAATTGACCTCGAGACATTTCTCACATAGTCCAATGAATCCAAAGTTGCTTTAGACACTGGTTTGGATGGCTTGGGGAATGCAGCGGTTTGTACACTACCCTCTTTTTTCAAAACATCTTTGTAAAGGTACTCAGCAAAGTGAGGAGCAATAGGTGCTAACAATAAAGCTTGGTACTCAATATACTTGAGAACCAAGTCCTTGTGCATACCGATCGAGGAAGAGTTGACAGATTCTCTGTAAAAGTCTCTTGCAATTTGGAAGTCAAACAAACCAAACTTCAATGCTTGTTTGTAATTACTCAAAAGTATATTGACTGTATGTCTTTTCAATCAAAAATCGTTCATTTCGTTTTCAAAAGCTTCGTCAAAGAAGGAATCGTATTCACCTGTTCTCAAGTTTTGATTCTTCAACTCCTCTTCACACCAGTCCTTAAGGGTAGTCAATCTCAAAATGGCTGCATTGGCATTAGCTTCGTCAAAGTTGGCATCTTCAACAGTGTCACCAGCATCAGCCATTGCTATTCTTGACGCGTCAGCACCAAACTTTTCAACAATTTGTTCCAAGGTCATAAAGTTACCAGTAGACTTTGCCATCTTGGCGTTATTCAACATCAAATGACCGTTGGCTCTAACACCTTTGGGCCATAATCTCTTGGGGAACAAGGCAACGTGTGTGTAGATGAAGAATGTCAAATGGTTAGGAATCAAATCCTTTCCTGATACTCTTACATCCAATGGGTAAAAATACTCAAATTCTCTTCTCATTTCTTTCAATTGTTCCATTGGAATCTCGGTCTCAACTTCGTCACGACGGGTGAAAATATAATCAAAAACTTCATCAGTCATCAACTCAGGTTTAATGTTGAACTTACCTGGCACTTGACCGTAATAGTCGGAATGCAAGAATCTATCAATTGTATAGTAGGCCATGTAAATCGTCGAGTCAGACAATGACTCAACCAAGTATTGGTCATCCCATGGTAACTTGGTACCCAAACCAAACTTTCTAGTCACAGCCCAGTTCTTCATCCATGCAAGAACACCTTCAAAACCGTGTCTAGTTTCCTTGGCGAAAGTCTCCATATCTTTAAGACAATCGAGTGCTTGACCCATCCATACCTCTTCACCATAATCAATGTACCACTGGTCTTCTAAAGAAACACAACAATCGTCACCAGATCTAGAAATGACTTGATTTTCTGGTTCACTATAAACAAATGCTTCGCCAGATGCGATCAAGTCAGCCTTCACTTTTACTGAATATTTACCGATAATCATCGTACCATTGTAGAAATCTTCCTTATAAGCCAACTCTTTGGCCTCAGCTAATTTCAATGCATCCTTTGGAGACTGGATCTTGAGCTCATTGACCAAAAACTCGCTGACTTGTCACCATACTTTTTGGTACGGATAATAGGAATGATTTCAGTTGAAGCCATTCTTTTTGAATACCATAATACTCTGGTTTGTTTGCAAGATCCCTTGTTGTGACAAAATCATCTGGGGAACCCGATGGAACACAAGTGACTACACCAGTACCTTTATTAGGTTTAACTGTCTCCATAGGTAAAACTCTCAAGTCTTTGAGTTGAGCCAATGGGAGCAGTAATCTTGGAACCAATCAAAGCTTTACATTGATTGTAACAACTGGTTTGTAGTAGCCTCGTTTTGGTGTCAAGTTTTGGAAGGACATGTTTTTGAAAGCACGTTCAGTAGTAATATAGAAATCACCATTTCCTGCATCAAAGATACCATAATCTATCTTTGGACTAACGAAACAAGTGGTTTGACCATACATGGTCTCAGGCCTCAAAGTTGCAGCAACAAGGTAAACTTTTTTGTTTTGGTAGTCAATTGCTCTTTGTCCAAAACTTCTTAGCCTCTGGAGCAAACTCGTCAACCTTGATTTTGATACCTACATATTCTTGTGGAGTCACACCTTCACCAGACAGTCTATCGTGGTCCAAACATGCTTGGCCATCTTTCTCAGAGTAGATCGTGTATCTCTCACCAAACATGATTTTCCCACAATCTCTCAATCTATTTATTTGCCATCTAACAAAAGCATCGTAGTAAGGGGTTTCTATCGGTGGTGATCATCGAACGTCTCAGTCAACTCTTGCACCAAATGCAGTGACATCTTTTTGACACATGGAGGGAAGAACTTGAGCCAGTGATCAGAGTCTGCAAATTTGGCAACTTCCTCTTTTGGAATACCAAGCTGCAACATAATTTCAAATTGGTACTTAGATCTACCAGTCTTGGCAGCAGCCTTGGACTTTTTGGAAGTAAACTTTGACATATCCTCTCTTTTTTTCTGCTTTTTGGTCTTTTCCCGAGGCTCCTGCATCTGCTGCTGGTTCTTGTTCATTTTCTTCGGTTGGTGCACCAGAAAAGTCTTCTCCAAACATCTCAACTTCTCTCTTGATTTTATCAGCAGCAGCTTTGATGGGCATACCAGTACAGTGGAAACCCAATGGGAAAAGAGCTCTCTTACCATTCATTCTTTCAAAACCAGTAGCAAATTCAACCTTGGATAATGTGAAGGCATGACCAGCGTGCAAAACACCGTTCATGTATGGGTATGCCATAGTGGCAAAAGTATTTTGGTACCTTTTCTCTAACAACTTCTACATCTTCAATGGGACACTCATCAAATGTTGGTGCATCAACTTCGAATAGTTTTTGATCTGCCCATTCCTTTTGGTATTTCTTCTCAATCTCGACCAAGGCATCTCTTCTGAATGTCTTTTCAAAAGTGACACCACTACTCATCTTTTGTTTGTGTGTTTGATCGTTTGGTTTAGTTTTAAGTAGGTTGTAGAGGGGAGGATGTAAGTAGCCTAACAATCAGTATAAACTCAAGTTTTTTTTTTTCTGCTTTTTTTTTTCCCTCTCTACCCCTATTACGGGCTTGACTAAAGCTTTCTGGAATGAAAAATTTACTTGTGAGACAAAGGAAAAATTGAAAATTTAGAAAGACAAAATTTAAAGGAAAAAAAAAAAAAATAAAAAAACTGAAAAAAAACAACAACTAAGGAGTCACAAAATGCTCAAGCTTAGGAACATACTTGATGTACACAGACAAGCAGAAGACAAATATTTATATACATATAGATATAGATACACACACACATACAGATATACATATACCTATGAAAACATATGACTAGGTATTTTTATTTTTTTTATCAGTGAATGCACAAGTTTATACTCTTCTACGCTTGATTGAGGTCGGCATTAGAGGACGTTGATCACTTTCGACCAGTTGGTTTGTAGTTTTGGTGTTACCAATGAGACTGAGAATATCTTCTTTTGTTCCAATCGTGATCTCGTTGCCTTCAATGATTAACGAGTTCCCACTCAAAGCAACCTTACCAGAATCATTCACTGAGCTAAACTCTATCAAAGCAGCCTCGTGCTCTGGCAACAAGAGTACCTTTGAAACTGCACCGGCTGCTTGTTCAAGTACGTTTTTTATCTGGAAATTATTTAAAGTCGAACTAACACCAACCAAACCGATGGAACGAAGCGGATTGAAATCGGCCGGTGTAAGATTGATTTGTTGTTTTGCAACATTAATAGGTCTACCTTTCAATTCCATTCCATCTTTTTCTAAAGCAGTTTCGACACTTCGAGCATCACGAAATGCAATAATGGCAATCCCACCATTTTGTTTCATCCGTTTATTTTTGGTATCAAATACTGCACGCGGTAAAACCACCAGCTCCACTTCTCCGCAACTCGAAAATTCATTTTTCAATTCATCTTCGGTAATAGAAAACGCTATATTCGTTATGCGGATTTTTCGCTCAGATATAGGAACCGAACGCGTTTTGCGTTCCTGTGGCCGTGAAAATTTAACCTCCCACGCCAACTCACGCTTCAAATTTTCATCCCAATACTTTTGACCGTTATAGATCGCAACACATCGCAGAGCATCGTTGGCATTGAGGAACTGGATATAACAAAAGCGTCTAATCTTATTCTTGATTTGCGATGGAAATCTGCAACTAACAAGTGGACCTACCAGCTCAAACATTTTGCGAACCTCAGATTGGCTAAAAGTGCTAGGATAGTTGTTGGACAAACACCAAGCTCTTTTGTGCTTGTGCAATAATTAGATCATTGTTTCCAAGACGTTTATGGCCCCTGGTTAATGCCAGAAACACTTGTAATTCATTTGTGAATTCAACCAAAGCATGTCGATCACCTTGGACATCCACAATAGTCAACTCCTTTATTTCTCCACAATCATGGAAAAGACTTTTCACATCATCCTCTGTGGCATTTAAAGGCAAATTTCTAACCTCAACTGTATATTCTTCCCGGGACCTAGTAAATTCAGCAGAAAATGTCATGACTCCTTTTCCGAAGCATTGGACTAGTCAACAGTGATGCTGTTTTTTTAACTTTGCGACGGCAACTTTTTCTACACGTCACCAATGCCTCGTTGTAAGAAGCCATATCGCCATTTAGTTCTTCAAAAAGCAACCATTCATCGATAACCCTTTGCAGATCATCCAAAGAATCTGTTTGTAAAGCCGTTTTAAATAATTGTCTAACATATTCGTGTTCCCTTCCGACATCAGTAGACACTTTCACTGCATACAACCAAACACTAGCTTCACTTGCAAATTTTTTATACAATTTTTCAAGAAACTCAATTGCTTTTATATCTTTGCCAAGCTTTATGCATATTGAAATTGCCAATTTCTCTACACCGTGATGACCATGATCATTGCTGTTCAAGGCAAAATCAAAAAAAGAAGAGACTTCATTCATAAAGTCATGTAACTCAATGAGAGCAGTAGACTGTAGAAGCGCTTGAAATTTTGTGTGAAGTGTAGCTTCAGCCACTAGTTTCCATTCCTTATAGGCTGAGTTATTTTTCAAGTCAATGGCAGATATTCGTTGTGACAAAACTTCAAGCTTTTTTTGACCATCTTTAGTTGACAAATCACAATTACGGATGCTTTCGCAATAGGTATGACACGAGTTGGGGAAAGAACGGACGAATTTCGACAATATGGTGTTGAGAAGCTTTGAATCATTTGCGGTATACAAGATATCAATAAAGCTTAACCAGACTTCTTGCCATTTGGAAAGGTATGCAACATCGCTTTGGATTGAACGTTCAAAGATTGCCAAAACAGCATTCAAATTTTCCCTTTGGTGTTTATAAACGCCCTCCATATAATTAATCCATACAGAACTTTCTCCAGGATTATTTTGTATCTGCCTTTCGTATTCTTCGTAGTACTTCATTCGCGCTAGCGAGTTTTTGTAAATCTCATTTGCGAGACTCATTTGTTCTTCATACTGTTCGCGTGCATAGTTGCTTATAAAGTTGGAGAGCTCTTGGAAGGACTTTTCTATTTCTGCATGTGGGTAACTGAGCCTCTTGTGATGCAATTTAATGAGTATTTGCAAATCACCATCTTTTCTTGACAGCACAAATACTTGTTCAAAATGGTCAAGTACAATTCTCCAAACATTGTTTCCCTTTTCGAAATCATACGAGCACACTGAAAGTGCCTTGGATAATGCTGCACGATAGTCATTTTCCAGAATCTCTTCGCTATTGAGTAGATGTCTGGCCAACGCAAGGAAAGATTGCAAGATGGGAACAACAGTATAGTCATCAATAACACTGTTATAAAATTCATATTCCAAACTGTATCTTTCCTCAATATCGCCAATTGATCTTATAGTTGAAAGCCAGTGGTTGAGTTCAGATTGGGTCAATCTAAATTGTTTAATTTTGCTGTGATACACCTTGTCTACAGCATGTGCATTTTCTTCTGGAAACGCTGCTAGTGCACCCAATACTTTATCGTATACCCCACTATCATATGGATTCTCTAATCGTAGTTTGTCAAATTCATCAACCAATGCTTGCAAAGTGCTCATTTGAATTACTTTAGTCTTTTGTTGTTCTTTTTTTTTTAAATTATTCTTTTGATTTTTTTCCCCCTAACTTGTCCTTTTAAAAAGTAAGGGTCAGAGTCGAGTATAGGCATTAGGTGGTCATTCAGATACCTTGGTCAGGCACCAGAGTTGAGAAGCACTCAACTCGCACACACACAAAACAAAACAAAATAACAAACAGAGAAAAAAAAAATAATAAATAAAAAAAGTTCATCAATTGCAGAGATGTTGAAAAGTGTCACAAAACCAGAAGGAATTTTTAGAAAACTGCAAAACCTTGAGAATTGGGATGCCATCTCGAAAGCGTTATTGTATCTTTCCAGGTTCTTAACTAATCACCTCAGTGTAATTTACACACATATACTCATACACGTATCCACACATACTATTATTATTATTATTATTATTCTTCTTCTTCCTTTTTCCCTTTTCCTTTTTCCTTTTCTTTTGTTTTTATTTCACAAGCTACAATGAATGCTAAACTGTATCTCCAGTCGTATGGGTGGCTAGAGGGCCAGCCCTTGAGAGAAGGTGGGTTGAAAAAGCCCATCTTGGTCAACCACAAAAAGGATACCAAGGGTTTAGGACATGATACCAACAATGCAGATATGTGGTGGGAGAGCTTGTTTGATGGCCAGTTGAAAAGTTTGGAGGTTGATCATTCTGCAAATGGAGGACCCACTTTTAAGCAAGATAAGCAACAGGTGGACAATACTATGAGAAAATCATTGTCTCCTTTGTACAGGATGTTTGTGAAAGGTCAAGGTTTGGCAGGAACTGTGGGTAAAGTTGAACACACTAAAGTTGAGCTGAAGATTGATGCGAATAAAGCAATTGAGGAGATACATAAGCTAACCACTGGAGTAAAGTTTAAGCTGCGAAGTGATACGGAGAAGATGAACATAAAAGTAGATGACGCTGCATTAGAGACAGACAGAAAGAGGAAAGAAAAGAAAGACAAGAAGGACAAGAAGGACAAGAAAGACAAGAAGGACAAGAAAGAAAAGAAAGAAAAGAAGGAAAAGAAGGAAAAGAAGGACAAGAAGGAAAAGAAAGGCAAGAAAGAAAAGAAGGAAGAGCAGAAAGAAAAGCTGAAAAAGAGAAGGTTGGAGCAAACGGATGAAGAAGAAGAGATTGGAAAACAAAACGAAAGAAAAAAGTTTAGAACAACCAAAAATTCCGACGAAAATGAAGAAATAATAAAGAATAGGGACAAGAAAGATAAGATGGGCAAGAAGGACAAGAAGGACAAGAAGCTCAAAAAGAGCAAAACAGAAAACTAAAAGTTTTCGTTTAATGAAGGGTTGAGGGTTTCAAGGTTGTGTGTGTATATATATATTTACTTATATAAAAGTCGTGTATTGGTGGTTAAGATTTCTAGTGGAAAAAGGCGCGATTTTTAAACGATTATTTTTATCAAAGTTGATGGTTATCAAATCCAAGTTATATAACCAATTAGTACAACATTCATAGACTGTGGAATATTATTCAATTCCTTTTCATATTTTGTTTTCTTTTTCTTTTCTTTTTTCTTTTTTAGCTTTGGCTTTCATTTCACATTCATCAATGCATTTTATTTTTTCGAATCGTTAAAAGCATACCTGAGTTCTTTGATACTTGTGTCTACTGACAAATTAGGTTTGTTTGATTTTGATCTTTTCAACCTCGATTTTTTTTTTTTTTTTTTTTGGCTCATTCTTTCTTTTGGGTATAAAAGATTTTAAATTGCAATGTCAAATTTGATTCTTGCACTGTTATCTACTTTAGCTTTTGGGAGTTTCGCTATAGTGTGTTTTATTGTTGCATATGCGCTGCGTTTTTCATACAGACCAAAAGAGCTGAAACCAAGGGTTTACGGGACCAAATTCAAATTTGTTGAAAAACTTCAGCGCAAAACACGAGAACCGAAATCAAAATTGTTAGTTTCAAATTCTGAATTTGAAGAAATATACAACCTTGTTTTGGGAACATATGTCAATCCGTGGTATTGTCGTATTTCCTCGTCACTGATTTTAACGCTGGATATTAAATTGGAGTTTATAAAAATCGAAAAGCTATTGAAACTGAAAAAAGTTGATTTTGGTAAATTTGTGACAAATAAAGTTATCCCCGTGATAACAAATCATTTTAGGGATGTTGCACGGGTGGGAATCTCAGACGAGGATATTGACCGAAGATGTAAATTCTCACAAAAGAATATAGAGAGATTTCTTATGGTAACATTGTCTGAGGAAGAGAAACATAGTCATCTTGTTCGAGAGCTTCTCGTGGTGATTATTGAAAAGGTAATTGCGGTGGTTAGTGATCCAGATTTAATCAATCTTAAAGTCGTTGGCCAAAGAAATGAAGCCAAAGAGTTGAAAGCGATATTGGAGGAATATGCACAGGCAAGAGGTGATCATATAGGTGACTGGGATAACCCATCTGAATACGAAGTAAGTGATGATGATGATGATGATTGTGGTGGTGTTAATGGTGTTAATGGTGATGGCAGTGATGATGGTAGAGTTAGTGAAAATGAAGATGATGAAGTTGCAACAAGGGAAGGACATGAAGAAAGTAGTGATACAGACGCATCCTTGAATTCAAGTGGGAATTCCGAGACTGAGTTTCCGATGGATTCTACTGATTTGCCCGTTTTGTGTAAAATCCAGTCTACTATTATGGAAAACAAAAAAACCATTTTCATCATTGAGGTTCAGACACAACTGAAAGCAGGCTGG
The DNA here is from genome assembly GCF_030384665.1 of Lodderomyces elongisporus. Taxonomy (NCBI): domain Eukaryota; kingdom Fungi; phylum Ascomycota; class Pichiomycetes; order Serinales; family Debaryomycetaceae; genus Lodderomyces; species Lodderomyces elongisporus. The sequence goes on from NC_083673.1 coordinate 581,971, forward strand.
TTGGTTGGGCGTCGTTTTAACCAATTCCGGGATCTTCATGCATACGTTGGTGGTAAATACAAGTTTCCTCTGGTATTTGCAAACTCGAGAAAGGAACAACTTGAGGCGTTTCTCAACGATTTGATCAAAAATGAGGTTCCCATAGCACAAAAGTTTTTACAACAGGGCCATTTCAGTGTTAAGCGACCTACGGTATTTGTGAGATTTGTTACTCAAATGATGAAAATCTTTCTCTCTATGGATATTAAGGCCTCGATAGTGCGAGCGTTACGTAGTCCACGAGAGGTGAGAACTGATGCACAAAAGTTGAAGACTCAGAGAGAAGCTATGGAAATGATGAAAAAGTATTCGCTTGTTTTGGATTTGAATTCTTTTCAATTATTGCAAAATCAAAATTACAACAAGTGTTTAGTGTATAGCATAGTCGATGAGCTAATAAATGAGTTATCGAGATGATTTCGTTTTTTACGCAAATAATAAAACTTATAATGAACTAAACTTGAGATTTTTATAAGCCGTTTCAAGATTTTTTTTTTTGGAATGTATGTACGTATTTGCTTATGTTGTCTCCTAGTTTTTTGTTCTCTCCTCAAGAAAAGTAATGAATTTTTCACTTTAAACATAGAGTTATAAAGTTATGTTTCTTTAATAAACTAGTTTTATGAGTATTTCATTTTCGATAGTGGAGCTATACTTGTTTAGATGAAACTTAGCTCGAGTTGAAGATAGAAAAAAGAAACCAGCAGAGAAGAAGAAGAAGAAGAAGAAGAAGAATAAAAAAAAACGGTTATTTGTTGGGCAGTATCAATGAACTTTCATCTACATGGAAAGGATCATCCTTGAAGTTCTTTACCCCTTTCATCAATACCTACTTTTCCCCATAGTTTCTTAAAGGGAGCTGTGGGTAAATGATTAAGCAGCATATCAATACTAGAGTTAAAGAATGGCCAAAAAGGCCCTAAAGGCCCTAAAGGACAAAAAGGATAAAAAGGACAAAAAAAAGTGGCTACATTCACAAGTGCTTTTTTGCTTTATTTGTTTTTTATTTCTTACTTCTTTCACTTTAAACCCCCGCTCTCCCCCACACACAGTTGCCAAATAATTTTTTTTTTACGAGATGTGTCAGGAAGGCTTAGCAATTAGAGTGCAAAAGACTACTTTGTTATCTTGCTTTTATACAGCCTTTCTCTGTTAGACTAAACGAGTATCTCCCTTTAGTTCATCCAAATCTGTATCTTTTTTTTTTCTTCTTCTTCTTCTTCTTCTTCTTCTCTTCTTCTTCTTCTCGAGCTAGTCTCGGTTCGTATAGAGTTGATCATATTGTTCCGATATCAACGATGAGATTAGCGAGTTTGTTCACTATTGTGGAAAACTCAATCACCCCACATCTGTAATCCTAATTTCAATACACAATAAATTCAAACAAGTCAAACAAAGAGAAATAAGGAAAGCAATTAAAGCAAAAAAAATGGTCAACAGATACCAGGGATTATCGGAGATGTATCAGCAATTTTTAATTGGTATGAACCAATAGCAACAAGAAAAAGTTGAAGGGATATTAAAATACAAAAAAGAAAGGATTAAAAAAATTAAAATAACTAAAAAATCAAAAAAAAAACCAATTAATATTAGAGAAAGAAAGCCTTGTAGCAATGCTATCTAAAGGGTAAATACATAGCAGCAAATGAACTTATTGGCAAAAAGGCGGGATGGTTAGGGATGAAATTGCAATGTAGAATTGGGGTAATGTTGAACTAAAGTGTATACGTTATTGTTTTTTTTTTTACTTTGACCAAGGTGCCCCCACGGAAAAACTTTGTTGGGGTTGTTTTTGTGGCAACAAAGGAAAAACCTCAAAATCATACAAAAGTCTACCACAAGAAAAAAAAAATAAACAAAACACAAATTCCGAACAAAAGACAGGAAACATGGTACGTTTGTGTATTTGTATAAAGCGGAAGATAAGCAACACGAAAAGTTTGGAGGATACATTGTTTGTGAAAGGAATGATGCTTTAGTCTCTCATACTAACTACAGGAGAAAGAGAAGTTGGGGGGGGGGGGGGGGGAAGAGGGAGAGGGGAGGGAAATGATAGAGTTTCTTATTCTCAACAGCAAACCAACTCCGCTTCCCCTCCTTTCTTTTTATCTTACAACGAACAATTATTATTAGTTTTCTTTTTTTTTTTTCATTTTTTTTCTTTGAAATTCATTCTTCTCTCCTTTTCACCCTCTTTTTACTTTTCAATGAAAACATCCTAGCTCTTGAACAACAAAAGATTATGAAACCAGCCCCGCAAGGCTCCTCCAAAATACATGGGCAGAATTCTCAAAACCAGTTAACCATTCATTCTAAATTCTTTTTCAAAGAAACAGAAATGAAAAAAAATGAAACGGCAGTTTTAACCTTCCATTGGCTATATAAATTAATCTTAGTTTTGGAAGAACTGCTCATAACACGCGACATTCAACTTTGTTACTTTATTACTCTGTTCTTCTATATCACAGAGACGAGCGACATTCTCCGTTTCTCCATCCCTAACAACATTCTTCCCCACCTTATTTAATATGCACAATTACTAAAAAGCCCTGTCTCCCCCAAAACAACAAAAAAGAAATTTTCTTTTTCTTTTTCCTTTTTTTTCTCCTTCAAGATTCCACTTTGCTTTACATTACAAGACTTTGTTAGTTCAAGCTCCTATTCCATTGTTTTGGCTGCAAATAGTGTCCCCCCAACCACCTCCACCAATGCCAATGTTGAATTAATTAAAAAAAAAACATTATGGATGTTTACTCTAATTGTACAAATTGCCGTAGAGTGTTAGATTGGCAATGTGTTATAATGTTACAATGCCCTTTTGTTTGAATTCATCTTTCCATTATGTAACGCTTTTGTCTCTTTTTCTTTCTATTCATATTTCTTAGTTTTTATTTTTATTTTATTATTATAATTTTTTTTTTTTTTATTAATTTTTGCCAATTTCTATTAAAGAATAAAGTGTTGGAGGAATACCTCTAGTATAAATTGTAGCTTGTTTCTCCTAGGTTTTGGCATCACCACTATTGCAATTTCAAGAAAGAGGTTGAAACCAAATCAAGCTCGAATACACATAAACACATCAATATGTCTGCTGAGAAATCCGAGTTTTCCCATATTGAAGAGTCCAAGGCTCAAGCTACACACTATGAAGTCTCAAGCGACTTAAAAAGATCCGACTCTGAGTTGGGTCCTCGCGAAATTGCTGAGGAACAAGACTATTATACCAACTTGCCAGAATCATTGCAGGATTTGACTCAAGAAGAGTTGAAACAACTCGACAAAAAGACACTTCGTAAGATCGATTTGAGATTGATGCCCATGTTGATCTTTATTTATATCTTGAACTATATCGATCGAAACAACATTGCTAGTGCCAGATTAGGTGGATTGGAAGAAGACTTGGGCCTCAAGGGAAACCAATACCAAATCTGTATTTCCATCTTGTTTATCGGATACATCTTGTTTCAGGTTCCTTCAAATATGCTATTGAACAAAATCGGACGTCCATCAACGTATTTGGCCGTGGTTATGACTATTTGGGGTGCCATTTCCACTTGTACTGCTGCAGTGCAAGGATTTGGTGGATTAGTCGCAATCAGAGCATGCCTTGGTATCGTTGAGTCTGCATTCTTTTGTAGTGCATTGATGATCCTTGCTTCTTGGTACGACAAAAAAACATTGGCAAGTAGAAATTCTATCCTTTACTCGGGTTCCTTGATCTCATCTGCATTCAGTGGATTGTTGGCAGCCGGTATTTTGGAAATGGACGGATTGGGAGGAATTCAAGGATGGAGATACTTGTTCATCATTGAAGGTGGTGTTACCGTGCTCACAGTTCCATTTGCCTACTTCATCTTGCCTGATACCCCAGCAAACACAAAGTTTTTGTCACAACAAGAAAAAGACATCATCCAATGGAGGTTGCAAAAAGATGTTGGTGTGAAAGATAGCGACAAAGAAGCTGAAATTTCCGATTGGGAAGGTTTCAAATTGGCCGTGAAGGATATCAAGATGTGGATGCTTTGTGGTATGCACAGTTTCTTGGTTGCTGCTTGCGGTGTCACTAATTTCTTCCCCACCATTGTTGGAACTTTAAACTTTAACCACACAATTACCTTGTGTTTAACTGCACCACCATACGTTGTTGCCGTTGTAGTGACATACTTTTGGGCCAAGAATGCCGATAGGACTGGAGAACGTACATTGCATGTGATTATCCCACTTATTTGTGCATTAGTTGCATTCATCATTGCGGTTGCCACATTGAACACGGGTGCACGTTACTTTTCAATGATTTTGATGATCCCTAGTCTTTACTGTGCATTTGTGGTGATTCTTACTTGGATTTCCAACTGTTGTCCTAGACCACCTGCAAAGAGAGCTATTTCCATTGCAATGGTGAACTGTTTGAGTAACAGTACTTCCATCTGGAATGCATTCTTGTATCCTTCAAGCGATGGTCCTCGTTATGTCAAGGCCATGAGTTGTAACATTGCATTCTTGGTGTTGTCCATATTGTTTGTTGTGATGTTGAGAATCAGATTAATGGTGTTGAACAAGAAGATCAAGAGTGGTACTATGAATTGGCAACTGGAGTTGGGTAAAGGTAATGATGGAAGCAAGATTTCACCAGACTTTAGATACTTGTACTAATCAGGTGGTACATGTACAAGGGAGTTGTAGGAGGAGAATTCTCCTAAAAAAAAAGAAAGAAATAAACCCCCCCCCCCTTTGCCAAAAGAAGAGAGAAAGAAGGTGGAGAGGTGGTTGTAACGCTCAGATTCAATTCGCTTTTTATACTTTATATTAATATATATATTTTTTTGGTTTGAATGATAACGATAACTATTTTAGAAGACAGCAGTCTATCTGTTTTAATTATGTATCTCTATATACATCTCTATTTTAAATACTTTATGTTTACGTTTGTTTCTTAGAACTGCTGTGTCGTAACTAAATGTTGTACATGTCGCAAATTCTCAGTGTCGCTGGAAAAAAATTAGTAATAGCAAAACACAAAATTGCAATGAATTAAATCGTTCAACCAAAGCTAGCAAGAAAACGAGAGATCATCGAGAAAGAGAAGGCAAGAGGAAAGAGAAGGCAAGAGGAAAGAGAAGGCAAGAGGAAAGAGAAAGCCACCATTGAGTCGACCTAATTAGTTACCCATATAGAGTATTCATAAATTAACCACTTTTACTGAGTCCGTTCTTTATATTTTTTTTCCCCAAACTATTCCAATAAAACCATAAGAAGATGTCACAAGAAGATACACACATGCAAGATGCTAACCATGCTGCCAATGCAGTGTCACCTTCCCCATCGGAAGAAGAAATCATCTATGATGCAGATAAGATCAGGATTCTCCCAGGTTCGCTGGAAGATGGCACTTCGGCCTCTTTTCAAATATTAGATGAAGATCACACTTTGGGTAATGCTCTACGCTACATGATCATGAAGAACCCTGAAGTGGAGTTTTGTGGGTACAGTATACCTCATCCAAGTGAGAACAAGTTGAATGTGAGAATACAAACATATGGTAATATTTCTGCAGTAGAGGCGTTGCACCAGGGATTAGATAACTTGAGTGAATTGTGCGATGTTGTGGAAGAGAAATTTGAAGAGAAATTGAAAGAAGGTAATTACAGTAGAGAGGAGGTGTAACCATGATGTGGAGTATAGTGGAATTGAAAATAGAAAGAAATGTTGATATAGCAGCCGTGTATACTGAGTAATTACAATAGTAAGATTCATATCAATATAGAATTTCGCTTCAAATAATGAACGATTAGGAAAATGGGCAATGGGAAGTGATTCCAACGTTTTGAAAAGTTTCTCTAGTAATCCTTAATTCTAATTTCTAATGTTTCTCAATGCTTCTTTAAATTGAAACTTCATCATCATAATCTTTTGACTAGCAATGCACGTGCACAACAGAAGATAAAAGAAAGAAGATTAAACAAAAAAGAAATAAAACAAAATAAAAAATAAAAAAAAAATTGTTAATGGGTGCGATGCGATGCGATGCAAAAAAAAAAATATTTCTTTTTTTTTCTTTCTTTTTTTTTTTCTTTTGTTCCCTCTTCTCGCTCGCTCTCTCTCCCCCCCCTTCTTCCTCTTCCTTCTTTCTCTACTATAAGTATAAATAAATCTTACATTGCCCTCATCTTCTTTCACAACATTTTTCTTTTCTTCTTTTCTTTTACGTTTGAACACAAACATTTTTATCTTCTTTTCCTGGTAACTTTGCAAAACAAAAAAAAAAGAGCATAATATACCAATGACAATGTCTTACAACGGAGGATACGGACAAAATAATGGCGGCTACGGTGGTGGCCAAGGTGGCTACGGCGGCAGAGGTGGTGCTGGCGGTTATGGTGGTGGTAGAGGTGGTGGCTACGGTGGTGGTGGTAGAAGCGGTGGATATGGTGGCAGAGGTGGTGGTGGAAGATTTCAAGATACCAGAGTTGAATTGACTACCCCTGAATGGGATTTGGAATCTTTGCCAAAGTTTGAGAAAAACTTTTACAACGAACATCCAAATGTCACTGCCAGAACTGACCGTGAGATTGAACAGTTTAGAAAAGAGAATGAGATGAGTATTTTGGGTCATGATATCCCACACCCAATTACATCGTTTGACGAGGCTGGATTTCCAGACTATGTTTTGAATGAATTGAAGAATCAAGGTTTTCCCAAACCAACAGGTATTCAATGTCAAGGTTGGCCAATGGCTTTGAGTGGTAGAGATATGGTTGGTATCGCTGCTACTGGTTCAGGTAAGACTTTGTCTTATTGTTTGCCAGGTATTGTGCACATCAATGCTCAACCATTGTTGAAGAGAGGTGATGGTCCAATTGTTTTGGTTTTGGCCCCAACCAGAGAGTTGGCTTGTCAAATCCAAACCGAATGTAGCAAGTTTGGTGCTTCATCTAGGATCAGAAACACTTGTGTTTATGGTGGTGCTCCAAAGGGACCTCAAATTAGAGATTTGGCCAATGGTGTGGAGATTTGTATTGCTACTCCAGGTAGATTGATTGATATGTTGGAGGCTGGAAAAACCAACTTGAAGAGAGTTACCTACTTGGTGTTGGATGAGGCCGACAGAATGTTGGATATGGGATTTGAACCACAGATTAGAAAGATTGTTGACCAAATTAGACCAGATCGTCAAACTTTGATGTGGTCTGCTACATGGCCCAAAGAAGTGCAAAACTTGGCTAGAGATTACTTGGATAATCCAATCCAAGTCACAATTGGTTCATTAGAATTGGCTGCTTCACACACAATCACACAGATTGTGCAAGTTGTTACCGAATACCAGAAGAGGGATTTGTTGGTTAAGCATTTGGAAAGTGCTTTGGCCGACTCAAACTCCAAGGTTTTGGTTTTCGCATCGACAAAGAGAACTTGTGATGAAGTTACAAGTTATTTAAGAGCCGACGGATGGCCTGCATTGGCTATTCATGGTGACAAGGAACAACACGAGAGAGACTGGGTGTTGAAAGAATTTAGACAAGGTTCACACTCTATCATGGTGGCAACTGATGTTGCCGCAAGAGGAATTGGTATGTATAATCATTTTGGAGAATGGAATTTAGTTTTCACCACTCCATTTCGATACTATTAACATTTGATTTGATTTTATTTTTCTAGGGAAGCAAGGAAATTATGCCAGTAAAGGTATAGTTTTCTTTTTTTTATTTTTTCATTTATTGAAAATCAAAAAAGTTTTAGCTATGGCAGGTTCCAAGCTTGGACTTTTTCTTGGGAGATTTTTTTTTTTATTTTTTTTATTTTTTTATTTTTTTTTCACATTTTGGCAGTTCATTTTTGAAAACTGAATCTGGGACATTTATTGGTTGTCATTTGACAATTGATGAGTGATGATTTTTTTTTACGAAGCAAAAGATCAAACGATGTACACACGTTTATGCACAAATATATTACATTGATTTTGAATGATGACAATAGTTTTTTTTTTTTCTCTTCTTTTTTTACTAGTTTGTTTTTGTTTTTCAACTAGTATTTGGGAAGAGATGTTGGAGCCTGGAACAATTTTTATTTTGGAAATTGTCTTGAGAATTGAGCGCAAACAATTTTGTTTATGTGCTTTTAGTTTTGAGGGCTTATTTGAATATCTTTTTCTTCTTTTTTTTTTGGTTTTTTTTTCCTTAAAAAGTAAAAGAAGAGACACGAAGAAAGAAAAGGTTATGAAATATGTCATTTCATTTATTGTTGTTATTGTTAATGTTGTCGTGTGTGTATAGTGATCTGAATCTTTTGGTGAAAGGAAAAAAAATAGTCCTTGTTATAGGTTTTCAATAAATGGATGGGTGGATGCAATCTGGACTGGGTTTTTGTTTTTGCGTTTTCTATTTTTTTTTTCATCAATTTTTGGACCCGCACCCCCCAGTTATTGCTTCCCCCCAATTTTTTGTGATAAATCAAATTCTTATTTTTTCTTTTGGAAAGAAAACAAAAATAAATTTCAATCTCCTGTAGTGTCTTCCCTATAAGATTTATTTTCTTAATTTTTTGTTGTTTTTTTTTTATCGGATTTTCGCCTTGAAAGTTATATCGAATTTCGAATATTTTTTTAAAAAGTGAAGAATTTTGTTTACTAACAGTTGTATTTTTATTTTTTTAGATGTCAAGGGTATTACGCACGTTGTCAACTATGACATGCCAGGTAACATTGAGGATTATGTCCACAGAATTGGTAGAACTGGTCGTGGTGGTGCAACTGGTACAGCTATTTCCTTTTTTACCGACAATGAGAAGAAATTGGGTGGTGACTTGTGTAAGATTATGAGAGAAGCTAAACAAACCATTCCTCCTGAATTGCAAGCTTATGACAGAAGAAGTTATGGTAGTCACATCAGATATGGAAGAGGTAGAGGTGGTAGAGGCGGAAGAGGCGGTTGGGGTGGTAGAGGTGGTGGTAGAGGCGGTGGTAGAGGCGGTGGTAGAGGTGGATACTCTAGTGGAAGCAACACTGCGCCATTGGGTAACCGTCGATTCTAATGCTGTAGAAGCTTTCGCTCATTCACCATCTATTTATTTCGTGACGAGACAACTTGTCAGTATGCAAGTACTGTGACTAAGGGGTCGAAGAGTATTTATTAATTATTAATTATATTATTTTTTTGTTGGTACTAATTCGCTATTATACAGATACATACATACATATATATATATATATATTCATTACATTGAATAATTTGAATTATACTTGTAGAGCAGTTTGTAGTGTAGATTATCAGTTTTAGTTTATTTTGGCAATTTTCACTAACTTGAAGCAATTTGTAGCCTGTACTCACCTACAGAACATCAAGATACGAAAAAAAAAAGAAAAAAAAGAATAAGTAAACATAATTTTCACATGCTAAAAAAACGCAAAAAGACGCACAACGTAAAGTGCAAAATGTAAAGTGTCACAAGACCGACAGATTTGTTTTCCTCTTTATTTATTTTTTTGGGAACCAACAAAAAACCATTGAAAAAAAATAAACAAAGAGGAAAAGAAAATTACATATACACATCTCTACATGTATATATATAAACATATAATATATGTATATATATATATATATATAGCTGAGGTTAGTTGGTAAAGGTAAGAGGGAAGGTGCCAAGGGTCGTGAATGTCCGGTGTTGACCGATCCTGATTTAATATAATGGTTTTGTACTTGCTTTGGAAAATTTGAAAATAAAAATGAAACCAAAAAAAAAAAATTTAAGGTGTAGGAAACACTTCTCACAGCTAGGGTAGTTTCAATTCTTCACTGTGTTGTAGAGTATTCTTCATCCTTCAAATGATGATCACATAATTTTTGAAAATGTAGTCGTACTAGAACTGGTGGATGTGGTGGAACTTGTAAAAAACAAAAAAAAAAAAAAGAATTCGGTTAAAAACTGGAGTTTTGGTATGGGCAGTTTGACACAAAAACCCCGTTTGGCTCACAATCTCTTTTGGCTTGTAATTTTTCGGGTATTGCATTGATAGGAGTACTCCACAGAAATCCAACACTTTGAAGAGATTGTTCCGTCATTCACCATAATATACCTAATTGTACGTGTTTTTGGTTAAACATGTAGTTCAATTTTTTTATTTGGGGGAAAAAATATACTGTAATACTTTGAACATATATATATATATATATATATTCAATTTTCACCCATTCATTTGTTTTCTTGGATTGAACAATATAAATACATTTTGATCTGCAAATTTCGCCGGAATAAAAATTTTCACCTATTCCACCCCTCTTCTTGTCTCTTTCCAAATCATTCTTTTTTTGTCTACACCAAATCATTTAGCAGGTTCATACTTTAGAAAGTTTTCTATTCTTTGTATAGAAGAAAAAGCCAAAAAAACAAACAGAAAGAAAACTTATTCAACAGTTGATTGAAAAAATCTAACGAACCCTTTAGACCCGGTGTAATCAAAGACAAAGTTCGTGAATAGTTTTATACACAAAATTTCGACAAAAAGTACATACTATCTTTAATTGAAAAGAAAGAGAATCAAGAGAGCAAGCATTCCATTAACCATAATATTGTCAACCTAAGTACATCGAAGTAGCCTTACATTTTGAAAGAGTTATCAAATCTGCCAGCTTAAAGAACTTTCAATCTATAAGCAATTGCTGTATTTTATAAAGAACAACAACAAGAAGAAGAAGAAGAAGAAGAAGAAGAAGAAGAAGAGATCCGTTGGAGTTCAAACTACTTTATAACAACTAACTTACTGTGTCGATATAAACCCTCCCCCCCGTCCTCCGCATTCTGGCGAAAAAAAAAATTTAGATCAAACTGCTTACACACATTTTGTGTCCAATTTTTTTTTTATCTTTTTTTTTCTTTTCCAACGCATATTTAATCATAAGCGCAGCTAAAAGCCACCATTTTGATTTTACATGACCACTACTCAATTGAATTCACCACAAATGAGCGACACAAGTCTATCATCAGCTGAAGAGAAACAAGGTTCTTTGAGTGCTATTAAGTTGCAGCTGGAAGCTCAACTGCATGCTCAACTGCAAGCTCAACTGCAAGCTCAACTGCAAGAATGGCTGGGTCCTAAAGGTGTCACTTTCTCTGGCGAGACTTTTATAGTGCCAGAGACTCACGATATGGTAAAGACGCTTTTCGACCCCACATTACACAAATCCAATTTCGAATTGATCATTTTGGCCTGTCTCTTTGCCAACTTGGTTGTATTTGCCATCCCTCTGAACCAAGTAAGAACATTGGTGTTTATCGGACTCTATGTGTTTTGGAGGTTGTCCTACAATTTTGGTATTGGATACTTGTTGCAACAACAATCTCTCCATAACAGATTGGTCGATTGGGCTAAAGAAGGAAAATTATTTGATGAGAAAAATAAACTGTTTTGGGCCCAATTCGTCCAGCACGAAGTCAAATCGCAAAGAGGTAAAGATTATGCTATTAACTCATTGCCAATTGAGTTCAACACGTGGCTTGTGTTTAGAAAATTTGTTGATTTGATTTTGATGTCTGATTTCATAACTTTTTGTTGCGTGGTTTACACTTGCGCTGTGGAAAATGCCAGTGACTTTACAAACCATTGGTTGGTTTGGTCAAGAGTGCTTACTGGTATAGGCTTAATCTTATTCAATTTGTGGGTCAAGGTTAACGCACACAATACAATAAAGGATTACGCTTGGTACTGGGGTGATTTCTTCTTTAGACAAATCAACAATGAAGAATTGATCTTTGACGGGGTGTTTGAAATGGTGCCACATCCAATGTACTCTGTAGGGTATGTGGGCTACTATGGATTCGCATTAATAGCCAAATCGTACACTGTGTTGGCCATTGCAATTTTTGGACATTTCTTGCAAATGATCTTTTTGCATTACATTGAAAACCCACACATTGACAAAATTTATGGTCCCTCTAAAAATGAAATTAACTTGATTAAAATTTTAAAGTTGAAGGACCTTAAAAGCTTTGACAATATGCCACCTTTGGTGGGATTGTACAACTTCAACTGGATGAGATCTAGTGATCTTTTGAATTTGCTCTTGGTTGCCACGTATGCTGTTATTCTTCCGCTTTTTTCACAAAGCACAACACAGTATTTTGCATTAACTGTAACTACCAAATTGATTGAAAGTTTTGGAATAAGTACTTTGCTCGTGTTGCAAAGTTATTCAAAGTATTTTACGAAATGGTGTCTTTCAAACGATATCCCAGTAGAAAAATCCTTGAACAACTGGGCAGTGATGTACAATACTTTGATCAACTTGACTTACTCGTCCTTGTTTGGATTAAACTTGATGTATTTTTTGAGAGGTTCTGCTGATTTACTTTACCATGACTTGCTATACTTGAGGATCTTTATAGGTACCTTGCTTATTTTCACACAAACTTGGATTAATGCATCTATAATTGACCTGATTGGATACTTTGGCTGGTTTTATGGTGATTTCTTTATCCCCAAATCTCAGAGCTTTGCTAACCACTTGACCAAAGCTGGTGTTTACAGGTATTTAAACAACCCGGAACAAATATTTGGAGTATGTGGTGTTATGGGAGTGTTTATTATTTGGCCAACATTTGAAAACTTAACCTGTTGTGTATTGTGGGTGCTTAGCAACTTCATTCGTATCAACTTTATTGAAAAATGGCACATGATTAGACTCTATGGTGAACAAGAAGTGAACCAAGACTCTGGTGTTACAAAGACTTTTAAAAAGCATTTGATCCCTGAGGTGATCCAGAGAAAAATTAGTGGAGATGAGCCACTGAGAAGAAGACCTAGTAGTCCTTCCCTTGCTGACTCATTGGACACATTTATCAAGGAGTTGACTAATTCTAAAACCAAATTATCCCAACAAAAATTAGTAGAATTATCTCAAAACTTGTCCTTTGCCAATTCCAATTACAAATTGACCATTGAAGGGTTGAAATATAACGATTTAAAAACAGCAAAGTTTGCAACTTTGGGTTCACCATTAAAAGTCATTTGGCAATCCCCACTGGCTACCCACTCTTCAAAAGACTGGATTGGATTATACAGAATAATCAATACCACTTATTCAAGAAATAGAACCATACTTTCTTCTGCTGGAAGATGGACATATTGCCCAGACGCAAATGGATCGTACGTCTTTGCCAGGAACAAGTTGTTCTGGGAAGAAGGGGTTTACGAATTTAGATACCATTTGGATGGAAAACACGATGTTGCATACATTTCGGAGCCATTCGAACTCAAGCATGAGTCTGTAAGTGTACCTTTGCATGATGATGAGGTTGAAGTTTTTGCTCTTGCTTTAAAAGAAAAAATTTTCGATAGATTGCTTGACATTGAGTCCACCACTGTACCTATTGCTCAAGTTGCCACAAGTCAAACAGATAATGTTTTAGCGACATATCAACTTCTCAGTTCTGTCATTTCTACTTCTACAAAAGTCCAAATCAGCTCAAAGATATTCTTAAAGTCCGACCAAATCACGATCCTTGACGTGGCAAGGAAATTGTATGACATCAACAAGGTCCTTGATGAGTTATCGTACGACCTTAGTATAAAGAAGGATGAATAGATGAAATAGGTGGGGATTTTTAGTATATAGTTTTATCTGTCCAAATAATTGCGGAGGTGCATGTATGTATGTAAAATAGAGTATAGTATAGATGTTGTTTAACTGTTTAACTATTTAGTCACTCGCTAGTTTCGTTGGTTTTTTGTTTGCCTGTTTGTTTGTTTGTTTATTTGTTTGCTTATTAATTTATTTATTGCTCTATTAATTCATTTACCGTCAGTCGTCACTGTTTTCATACGCCAGGATGAGGTATGAGTTTAAGTTAGCTCTGATCAACTTGGACATTTTACAACATTCATCAATGAGTTTAGTCAATTTTTCCTCCGATAACTCTACCTTATCACCACCTTCTATCCATAAACCGACGATTTCGTCATTTTTCATATTCATGAAACTGAACAAAGCAGAAACAACTCTATCATCGTCATTTTCAGCATTGAAACTTGCGCTGTGCCCACCACCAACCAAAATATTCCCCAGCTTGGTAAAATTCACACAACCAGAACTAACAATATCTCTCACCTCCAACCCAGTATCCAACACTGCCATACTTGTGCAAATAGTGATCCAATGCAGAAGCCACAACAATCCGCTTTCGTTATTTCTCACTTCTTGTTCATCCAACGATATCACGCTGATTTGAATATCAATTGTAGATTTCGGGTACTTTTCTAAAATGATGGAGGGAAGAATGCAGTTCTCCACATATGAACTGATTCTGTGTTCGATGGCACTCATACCCGTCCCTTGTGCCTGTTGGTGTTTATTATTCAGTGCGTTATCTATAGAATTGTTATTGAAAAGGTCGCCACAAGGTTGCAATACATGTGGTAAAAATTTGGTCTCGACTGAAAGGGTAGCCTTGTCTATGAAAGAGCCACGAATTGGTTTAGGACCAAATACCGAGACTTCAATTATAGTACGACCTATCTCTAGGTATGCAGAACCGTTAGAGTTTTGAATTATTCCTTGTTTGAGATAGAATTTAGGAAGCAAAGATCCCGAAAATTGTTGATGTGTCTGTTTCTGTTCCTGTGTCTCTGTCTGCATATGTATCTGCAGTTGTTCTGCATCGTCGTGTTTCTTTGGAATTATTGGAGTAATAAGATTAACTGGGCCTAAAATTCGTCTTCTATCTGTCATGGTGTAAAAAAACTTTCTGTTAGTTTGAATGCTCTGCTTGTGTTATCAACTCGGCAAAGAAATAAGTTTTGAAGAATAGGCTAAGTAGGATTCAAAATTAGAAAAAGGGCCAAAATAAAATTCAAAAATAGTTGAGATTCGATTGTGGATTTAACAAAACTTGGGACAAAGTGGTGGAAGGAAGGAAGGAGATGAGAGAATCTAGAAGATTGAAATAGAGAGAGAGAGAGAGAGAGAAAAGCTACAAAGAAGAAAAATGCATAATTGGAACGCTGTTAGGGAAAACGCTACCGTCTACAAATGGGAATATCCATCCAAGGGCATCATGAAAATCACACTTAATATTGTTATTCAAACAGATACCACTTGAATTTTGAAAAGAATATGAATTAGGAAAAATGAAATTGAAAATGAAAATTAAAAGGAAAGGACAGAACCAAAGAGCTTACTCCTTTTTAACAACTAATCTTTAGTTTATTTCAAAATCGTTCTATAAGTCTAATTTTGTTTAAAGAAAATAAAAATAGTCAAAAAAAAAAAAAAGAAGAAAGAAACAAATCAACATACTAACCCGATGTCCATCCAATGTGATTAAAAGACTCAAATACGACAATATCTATTATTCTCTACTCTCTTGAACATTCTCTTCCAAAAAGTGAGACTTTCAACCAGTCTACACATACCAAAATTTGATTCTTCACTGAAAGACACATGTAAATGTATGCAGATCTCCAGAACAAGAATGTCATATTTCCACCAGTCGACACATTGGACCATGAGCCCCATGCCAAATCTGCCACTGCTTTTTCACTTCCAATGTAGGCCAATGAACCTTGGTAATTGTAAATGAACTTTGGTAAGTTTCCTTCCAACCTATCGGCTCTTTGCTTTAAAAATTCTGATGCATCTGGATCATTTGCGATTCTGTACTTTAAGCTTTCCAATTTTTGTAATTTTTCAAAATATTTGGCAAGATATTGTCCTTCTTGGAATGCAACTTGTGCTGTTGGTGGATACTTGCTAAAAGTGCAATCGCCAAGAGCAAAGATATTTTTGGAACCTTTAAGTTTCAAGTTGTCATCAATCAAAAATCCACGTTTGGCTGATTTTTGCGCATCAATTTTACTCATCAATACATGGGTAAAGTCTCTTGTGGCATTACCCGTAGCCCATATAAGCATTCCGTATGGAATGATTTCTGTCTGTTTGGAGCTCTTGTGGAACGCAGTAACATAGTGATCGTCAACATGAGTAATTCTGGTATCAGTAACTAAATTGATATTAGTTTCCTTGAAAATTTGATTTGTATACTCAACCAATTTAGGATTGAATGTGTGCAAGACTTTTGGTTGCGACTCAACCAAAGTAACTTTGAGATCTTTTGCAACATCGGGAACCCACTTTTTCAAGTCTTGATCAATGTAATCCTGGATTTCGCCCGCGGCCTCAACACCGGTGGGTCCACCTCCACAAACAATAACATGCAATAATCTTTTTCTTTCTGGATCGCCTTCGGGTAAAATATTTGCTGCCTCAACCAAATCAATCAAAGTTCTTCTAATCCTTGCAGAATCGCTAATCTCCTTGACAAAAGTTGAGTGTTCAGCAACACCGGGTAGTCCAAATGTTGAAGGTTGAGCTCCAATTCCAACAACCAAGTAATCATATGGGATATTGGCAACAATGTGTTCTAAACCATGTTCTTCAGCTTTACCTGGGTGGGTAGACGATGAGGAGTTTTTGGCATGGCCAGAGTAAACAGTGGTTGATTGTTGTACTTTCAAGACATTATTCTCGGGGTCAATATCAATTGCTTCTGCTTCCAAAAACTGTACATATCCTTTGCATCTTCTGGTGATTGATCTCACGGGTTCAATGATTGACCTCATTTCAACGGTTCCGGTGGGAACCGAGGGAAGTAAAGGAGTAAACAAGAAATAGTTTCTTGGTGACACCAAAATAACATTGTACAATGTAGTATCCAAGCTCTTCAATAATGGAATAGAGCCCCATCCTGAGCCAAGTATCACCAAAGTTTTCTTCTTTTCTCCATTGGGGAATGTGGCAGTTTGTGGCTCCTGGTCAAGAGGGTGGTTTTCAAGGTAGACTCTATAAGTGATCCATGCTAGAAACCCAGTGACTCCCAAGGCACCGGCTCCGAGTGTGTATTTGAAAAACTTTACAAATTTGCCTTGTTTGGGCTTGATCTTTGGTGCACCTGGTGGTGTTTTGGAAATGGTAGACGCGGATCTAATTGATTGAAAAGAAAGAAATTGATGGTTTCTAACGAGTGCGTGTTGCGGTGACGTCAACCGTTTAATCGCCAACCTGTTCAACATCACTTAGTCTTCTTTTCTGTTTTTTTTTTTTTTTTGAAAAATGATTTATGTTTCGAGTATAGAGGGTTGATTGGTATACTCTATAAAAATATAAATCAATTTTTAACAATAAATTGGGAAGCAAATATTTTGGAAATAACAATAACTTTTTATAAAAGAAGAAGAGGAAGAAGAGGGAGGAGGAGGAGGAAGAAGGAGGAGGTATAAATTGGAAATAAAGATAAAATATATAAAGGAGAAGAAAAGGATCGAATCTCACATGTATTCTTTTCGACTATATGACATAATAATCCGATTACTTTTCATTTCCTACACCTGCTGTCTTTTTATTTTCCATATATATTTATATATGTATACATATATTTGAATATGCAAAATTCACTCAAAAAAAGAGCATAAAAACTACAAACATAACAGGTTGAAATGTATTTAAAAGAATGAAAGAGTATAAGTCCAAATCAAACCTTTGTTTTTCCAAAGAAGAAATACCAGCTTAGTTTGCTCTGTTTAATTCAATGTGCATGGATTACACTCTTTTGCTTTATATATTTAGCAATCCATTAGTTTGTTGTGAGAAGAGAGGCCTTAAAATGTGTTGAACAATAGAAACTCTGAAAATCCGAAAATCTGAAAAAAATAATAAAAAAAATATAAAATGAAATTAAAATAGGAAAAACGCACCATCCATGATTACAGAGAGTATTCAACGAAAACATACTTGCTTGAGCAAACAACAACAGCAATCTTGAATTGAGGGGGGGGGGGGGGGGACCAAGTCTCGAAAGCGTGTGAGACAATCACCGATTACAAGGTTTCGAGAGTATTCATATGTTATTTTTTACCTGACCTTCAAACAACACATTGCTTTGTCCTCTTCTCATATTACATTACACTATCCCTCTTCTTCTTCTTCTTCTTTTCTCTCTCTCTCTCTCTCTACACTCATATCTCTCGGCCTACTTTTCCGGTCTTTCCAAGCCTGTATTTCTTTATCTTTTTTTTGTTTTGTTTTTGCTCTATGTTCCTTTGATTCTCTTCAATCTATCGTATCGGACCCCTTCACGGAGATTAAAATTGGGCTTTTTGGTTGTCTTCTTCTTTTTTTTTTTGCTAGGAGTTCGCAAACCTCGGAATAAAATGTGACAGGTTGGAAGGTTACAAAAAAATATATCTCAAAAATATTGGTGACACAATTAGGCCGCTTTTGTGTAACTTCTGTATATATATATACATACAAATTATTCATACTATATTTTTCTTTACTTATTGGAAATACCGATCATGGAAAGGGTGTGTGTGTGTGTTTTCCTTTTATTATTATTCTCTTTTTGGCAAGCGACAATGCTACAAGAGGATAAGAAAATGCAACCAACGGCAAGACATTGTGCCTCAGTAGGAATTGGCACAAGCTCAACATAAAGAGAGAGTACATACATATTGTGAATTTGATTGTGAGTGTGAATCTGATTAATAAAAATTACGCTGTAAGAGCAGGACAAGGGCAAAAAAAAAAATTCAATCTGAAGCTTGCTTGCGTACCATGAGAGTCTTTTGTTGTTGCGCCAACTTGTTCCAAACAAGCGGAAATAAATCATAGACATATCCGGTTAAATTTCATCATCAAAAAATTACAAGCGGGAAAATGGTTAAACAAAGATAAAACAATAGTTAAAAAAAAAAGGTAAAAAAGAGAGCAAAAAAAGAAAAGAAAATGATTTTACTCCTCACGTTTACTACTAGTAGTTATTTTTTTTTTCTTATATTTATATTTATCTTTATATTTATCTTTATATATATATCTATTATAGCTTTAAAAAGGAGCTAGGTAGTCTATTGAGTTTGTCCCATCGGCGTATCCATCGACACCATTCAACTGGGCTATAATTTCATCAAAATCTAGAATGTCATCGGATATGCCAGAATTAATGTCATTGCTATTTGGCTCCGTTGACTGATTTTGTGCTTGTGGTTGTGGTTGATATGCAGGTACTCCAGTACTTTGGTTGAAATTTTGGTGGCTCATGCCATCTCCAGTGTATTGTTCGTTTGGAAAATAATTTTGCTCTTCTTTCAACTTTTGTTGTTGTTGTCCCTGTTGTTGTACGTGATCTTGTTCCCCGCTTTGTCCGTGCATTTGTCCTTGGATTTCACCTGGTTGTCTGTTATGCATCTGGTGTATATTATTCAACATCTCATTCTTTTCAGCCATATAGGGAGGCAAAATCTTTCCAAATATTTGTGCATCCAACTTGTCAAACACTCCCGGAATATAGTTGGATCCCAACGCTGCACCTGAATTACCGCCAACCTCCTGGTTTTCCTCATCTTTACCAGGACCCATTTTCGCAATATTTGTCACTTCTTGAGGAATCTCCGAGTGTGCATGAAATCGCGCAAGATTATGATTCTTGAATAGTTGACCCAAGTCATCTCTTTTATTGCTTTGATAATACTGATTATTGTTGTCAAAGTTTTGAAAAGTGGCTTGAACATTGCTCGATTGAAGTTTCTCGGCTTGTTCTTGAAGTATGGCCTCATTGGCTACCGGCAGTTGCTCGTTAATTGGTTTTCTAACTAATGACCTTGAAGCTGTTTTCCTATTGAGTTGCTCAAATAATGTATTAAGAATATTGTAAATCCTCAATGAACTATTTGAAGAATTCTTTAAGCAGTCCAACACTTTTTTCCCAATTTCGATATCCTTTCTCACAATATCAATATTCAAATCATCATCAAACAAAACGCCGGCGTAGTTGGCACCCAATCCATTGTTGCTGCGGGAACTCGTGAAATGATAGTAGTATACCAAACAGGCTATGCTGAAAAAAATAGTATACATGGAAAACCAGTAGGTTCCAATGAGCAACTTCTCGTCAATCATTTTGTTAGCCAACTTAACAACCATTCGAGCAATCTTGATACAGTTTCGACCTCTAATCAATGATCTAGGATCAGAAGCGTTACCGCTTCTTGAATCGCTAATGTAATGAATGAATGGACGGTAAAGCATAATTTGACAATTCAAAAAAGCCAACTGTAAGTAACAATTTGCAAGCACAAATCGTTTAGGTACATCGATTTTGTTTGAGTTGGGGTCTGTTGGTTGCAATTCTTGGGGCAAATTGTTTAACCAAACTTTCAACTCCATCTCGAGCTCAGTGACATTTTGATGAATATCGTCTGACCCTGAGCTTTCTGCACTATGGACAACCTTCACAGGATACAATTTCTTAATAATGTGGGACATGATGAACATAAGTCTTGTATGGTGGTTTGCACATCCAGCAGAACTCAATCTGCCATTTTGTTTCTCAAAATCATAACCAGTCCGAGTAATATTCTCATCGTCCAAGTCGACCGGAATCTCTTGATCAAACTCGTCCTCGGCTAAGGATCGAGGGAGTCCCAAAAGTGAATTTATGTAGATATCCATCTTGTATATCGTGTAAAACATTCTTTTTCTGGTATCTACTTCGATTGGATCCAACTTGCGTTTAGAGTTTTGGAAAACGGATAGATTTCTGTGCAATCCCTCCTTCAATGCACTTCTCAAAGCTATACCAATGTACGAGTAGCAAGTGGATAATCTGGCAGAGCATTGCAAATAAATAATCATCATAATTATCGTTTGTATCGAATTAGTATCACCCACATTACTAATATCAATCAATTTTCTTGCCTCCAAAAAGTACTTGAATCCATCATCCTCTAAACTATCGTTTGCAGTTGATTGTGTATAAGGTGTCTTGCTAAACAACGAGCCACACGCAAGACTAGAATACAAAAAGGGTAGAAACTTTTGTTGTCGATCGCCATATTGCGAAGGATCAAGCGAGTACAACAAATCAATCTCCTCCAATAATGATGGTCTATGATAAAATCTAAACAAAACACAAGCTTTGGTCCACGTAGTGAATATTAATTCGAGGGTCCTTTCTTTACTTGGAAGGTCTAACTTAATCTCACAAGGAGAGGGAGGAACTGCTGAGTCATCAGACTGTAAACTAATTGATAACCGTTTAGGATGTGCTTGTGTGGGCGCCAGAGCTAGAGGGATATTGGCATTGGGATCTTGCATCAAGTCGACAATCTCGTTTAAACCTGATGAGATCAAAGATTGTTTCAGCTCCATGTACTGCGTGGCTTTCTGAAATCGATCGAGGTCAAATTTTACATTTTGATCAAACAAATTGATTTGCAATTTAGGCAACAATGTTCCAATGATTTGTTGTGCAATAACTAAGTTTTTAGTGGGCAATGAGTCAATGGGTACGCCATTTAAACTATAATTTCTAGTTCCTGTTGCCGCCGCTGCTTGGGCGGCAACTTGGAGTGCTGCGACATTGGGTTCTGCTGGCTTGGGGATTGCGGTAGTCCTTTTGTTTCTGATATTTGGTTCATCATAAGTGCAACGAAACGAGTATACGGTGCAATGAATACAAGGTTGACGGCCATCACACTTTACTTTTTTCGACCTGCATGTATCGCATGCTCGAGTTACTCTTCTTCGTTTATTCTCTGATGTAGCTTTCTTGGTTGCAACAGGAACAGACGGCGAGGCAGAAAATGGCTGCGTAGGAGAAACTCCACTATCATGACTATCTTGCCTATCTTGTTTCTTCGGGGGCGAGCTCTTATTATTAGTAGTAGCAGTAGTATTATGATTAGTGCTATTATTCTGATTATAATGATTATTATTATTATTATTATTATCACTCATATTCAATTCTTTGTATACACATATATATATATTGATAGTAGGTTATGGATGGTATAAAAGTAAAACAAGAAAATATGGGGGGAAGGAAGGGGAGAAAGGGCAAAAAAATGGCGCTGAAATAGTTAAACTTCTCGCTTTGAATAGGAACACCTCAAGTCAACAAAATGGTTGTTGGTCTATAGTCTATCTATACGATATTGTTGATGCTGATGTGATGAAAAAAAAATTGAAAAAAAAAAGTATAGTATTGGGAGGAGGCTGAATTTATGAAAAGAAAATTGTGGAGATATCACAAACTTCGTGAGCTTTTATTTCCGCTAGGAGTTTGTTTTAGTAAAAAAAAATATGTGAGAGAGAGAGAGAGAGAGAGTTTGAGCGAAAAAAAATAAAAAAAAAAATTTGTGTTAAATCAGAGTCATCAAGGATATGAGGTAAAGCACTAAGGAACCGTGGTTGCTTACAAGCGAGAGAAACCAAATTAAAAAAAAAAAATGAGGAAAAAAAAAGCATTCTTTTCTCTTTACGAGTATAATTTGTATGAAAATAATAGAAAAAGAAAAAAGAAATACATTATATTACCATGCTTGCTGACTCAATTCAAATCGTTTCAGTTGGCCTTGGTTGACTTTGAATGGACTTTCAGTGGACTCTAATTGACTTTGGCACCAACAATGGTTGAGTTTTTACACAACTCACCCTTGGCATTGACCAACTTCTTTGGCTCTTGTCCTTCTTCTGTGTATGTAACCTCAAAGTTCTCAGTGGTTGTGAACTTGGGTTGGATAGCTTCCCAGATTTTCTTCTTTGGGTTCAATTGTTTTTCTGGAGTACCGTCATAACCCTCAAAGAAGATCTTGTCACCTGCCTTGGAATCCTTTGGAGGATTGACAAACTCAACTTTTTCGCTATTGGAAGCACACAAAACCATAGCGCAACTCTTTATGCCTCTCATGGTTACTGGTTTCAAGTTGGCGACTACAACAACATATCTCTTTTGCATATCTTCAATTGGAATGTAGTTGACCAAACCAGAGCAAACGGTTCTTGGTCCTTCTTCGTCGCCCATATCAATTGTTGAAACGTATAAAGAGTCGGCATCTGGATGTCTCTCAGCCTTTTGAATGAATCCAACTCTAAGGTCAACCATTGTTGGAGTTGGTTTTGCTGCAGTGGATGCTGCTTTCTGCTGCTGTTGTGCCTTTTCTGCATTGAGCTTGGCCTTGGCAGCCTTCTTAGCCTCTTTTGCCTCTTGTCTCCTTTTTATTTCCTCATCAGTCAAGGCCCCAGTTGGCGCCTGACCTTGGGCTGAAGGCTGTTTCTTCTTCAGCTTGTCTTGCTTTGTATCGTCTGGTTGACTACCTTTTTCTGCATCCTTTGCGCTAGCAGCTGGCTTCTTCTTTTCCTTAATCTCTCTTGGGATTTCAACGTCATAGTCAATCTTGATTGGCTCAGATACAGTTACCAATGTGTTTTGAACGAGATCTGCCCATCTAAGAATATGTCTGTATTTGGCAAGATCCTCTTTGGAGCTCCATTTCGAGGCAATTGGGTAAACAGCCAGAAAGACTATAAGGTCAGCTTTGCCTGGAACACTCCCGCTAATAAAAGTCTTTGTTCTCAATGAATCGTTAAGTTCCTTCAATGTATCCTTATCATCTAATCGGCCAGATAAGGTTTCAAATTGCGAAGCTAAGGCCTTTTGCTCAGATGTCAACTCCGGAAACTGGACCGTTGACAAGTTTTCTTCCTTGACATTGTCGAGTGAAAGCTTTTTAAAAGACTCTAAAAATTCAGACATGTTTGAATCCTATGATGAAGAAGTTTAGTTAGTTGATTTAGTACAATGTGATGTAATTTCGGGAAAAGAAAAGTATTTTAAAAGGGGAAAGAAAAGGAAAAAGAAGAAAAAAAAAAAAGTAAAAAGTAAAAAGGTAAAAACTAGAGTGAGGCAAGTATCGATTTTTCAGCTTCTCAATGTGTTACGAGAAGCGGGAGCGCAATCTCAAGATCATCAGGAACAAAATATTGGTGGTACTCATACCAGTTAGAAAAAGCGGCGGCATCTTTTGCAAGAGAAAGAGAGAGAGAGAGAGAGGAAAAAAAGAACAGAGAGGAAGAACAAACAGGAATAAAAGAAAAGGAGATAACACTGAGTCAGCACACGACTGGATTCTTTTTTTTTACATGGCATTGATTGATAGTGTCAGACTTAAGTAGTGTTCGGTATGCTTAAAGCCTGAACAGTAATAGTTATATTACTGGGTTTTGTGTGTGAACTAAAGATATAACATTAGAAAGTTAATATACTAAGAGTTAGTTGATCTAAAGCTATCTACTCTAAAGTTAGTTAAGAAAGATATAAAGGGGTTATTTGTAGAGGAGACATGAGGGCATATTTATACTGTTTTGCTAAGCTCAAGTCTTTGGGTAATTGAGTAAAGTGGCTACTGTCAATTACTTGCAGACAGGACTCTATTCATGTTGTTTCAGGTTGAGTTGTAATACGAGGTTGCATTGTAGTTAAGGAGGTAGAGGTTTAGCTAATACCCTACACAACCTTAATGGGTGCAATCGGTCGTGTATAATAGCCTATGTGAAACAGTTAGGTGAAACAATCAGATGAAACAGTCATTTAGGTAGTCCGGTTCTGACAGATAGCTATATTTCCATTTTACTCTAGAAGTCAATTAGGATTTAATATGGTTCACCGTTTTTTACTCCTCTTGTTTTGAAAAAAAAAAAGAATGTGTGGATATATCATTTTGTACTTTGTATAAAAGAAGATTAATAAAAGGAAGATGTAATTTGCCGCAAATTGGAACCAAAACAAGTAATTTGTAAATTGTTTGTTTGACAAGGAAACTAAAAAAGGGAAAATGAGATACAAACAAACAAACAAACAAATTGCTCTACATCTTTCAAGTGGTGTATACTTTGTGAAAATACAAGTAAAGTAATATACATGAAAAACAAAGAGCCTTTGATGAAAATGTAGTATTAGATAGGAAACTTGAGTGAATAAAACATTACTTCCTTAGAGATCACATCAGACTCTTGTATGTAAAATTTAGAAAAAAAAAAAAAACAATAGTGGGTCAATATATATTCATATATGCAACATATGGTAGCATTATTTTTCTTAATATGGTGAGCACTATGTATTTAATGTATGTATCCTACTTTCATGCACACACACACACATATTCACACTTGAACATTGAGATATAAACATTTTCTTATTGTCGCTTTTTTATTGTCGCATTTTTACAGTCAATTTTTTATTGTCGCTTTTTTCTGAACCTCTTTTGTAGTGGATGATGCATCTACAATTTTGTTTATGTAATCGTCGATGTTAGCCTAATCCTGTACTTCCACACTCCTCTCCGCATTTCACATTGATACCTTTGCTCTTGTTTCTACAAAGTCAACCACGGCTAACCTCATCATCAACTTACCACACATGCCAGTTATATATGAGGGGTTGAGAGTTGAGGAATATTAATATACATAAAAAAAAAAACGATAGAAACAAACAAAACAGATGAAGGAAGAAAAATCGCAGAGGGAAGCTAGTATCGAGACTGGCAATGAATCAACAGTAGTTACCAGACAAGTATGTTATTGTCATCGTTCTTGCGATAGTCATAGTCATAGTTATAATTATAGTTATAGTTATAACTATTATTATCATTATTATTATTATTATTGTTGTTGTTGTTGTTGTTGATACTGTTACTTTTATTTATATTATTCTTTATCCTTGTCGACCGAGGATGGTCCCAAACATCAACTTTAATTTTAATAAGGTTTTCCTTCTTACACGATTTACTAACATTTACTTTTTCTTCTTTTTTTTTGTTTTTAGCAGAGGCGTAAAAAGACTTCACGAGCATGTAATCATTGCCACAAGGCCCACATGACATGCGATTCAAACCGGCCTTGTTCGAGATGTGTACGCAAAGGTTTAAGTGAAACATGCGAGGACGCTCCAAGAAAGAGAAAAAAGTATCTCGAGGATGTCCCCAACTCAAGCTTAACCAATAAGCATACAGTATCCAATGTTAATGCAAATTCCAGTCTCAGTACCGTTGCTACGGGCCTGCAAGATAATATTCTGCCGTTAGATGGGAGGAATAGTATTTTAGGAATAGGACATTTACAAACACCTCAAAGCAGCTTTCAACTGCCTTCACATCAACAGCCAAATAAAACACAGTCGCCTCTGGTTATACACCATCAACAGTCCAACGAGCGAGCCCCACAACTTTATAGACAGCACTCGCTTCTACAACTGCAGCGACTACCTCAACCTTTACAAACCCATCAAGCTACAATGTTTCAACATAGTGCAACAGCACCTGAACTAACTCAACCATTATCTGAGCAATACATTGAGAATATGTACCAGCACACTTCACCTCCACAACAGCCACCCCTACTGTCGTTGTCACTGCACCCCGAACAACAATATCATCAAACAACATTGACACATGATCATAACCATTTGTTCCCTAAAGCACCAACTAGTTTAAACACCCAAGCATCGTTCAATAATTATCAAAAAAAGAGTAAATTTATGTCATCAGCAGCAGATTTGGAGTACTCAACATTGTCAAGCATACTTCAGGACACTTTTGGTGGACACCATACAACTTCAAACGAAGGTACTCCAAATTCGCACAATTTTTCACCAACTCTTTCACCAGAAAACACCAATGGTTTAGGGATCCGTCATTCGATACCAGCATTAGAAGGGGCGAACAATGACCCCAGTCACGCACAGCACCTGTCCCTGAATGTTAATATGAACCTGGACCAGAACCAGAACCAGAACCAGAACCAGAACCCGAGTCAAGCACAAAAGCTTTCAGGTAGTTCATCTTCATTTAATCAAAAGACTCATCATAGCCTCTTTGGCAACTCAATGTACCCCAGGTGCGATGAAAATATTAATCAATACTTTATAGGAAAAACAGATGGTGAAAACATGACATATTTCCCCGATATTATTACTGCGATTGAACAAATGAAAAAAGACGATTACGCAGTGTATCAAGAACGAAATTCAAAACTGAGTCTTTCCTTCTCTGTCGGTATTCATCCCGAGCATGGTCTGGGTCATTACCAAATTTATAATCACCACAACAATAGCAACAACAATAATAATAACAATAAAGACGGTGCCCAGAATTTGCTATACAAAGAGCCAGAGGAAATCTATGCAAAAGTACAAAAGCCCTTTTCGTATACGCCAGGGTACCACTTGTTGATTGCATATTTAAGAAATAGATTTTCTAAACCGATGTTGGTAAAGATGGCAGAGTCCATGGCGGCATATAGACCATCCTTTATTGCGTGCACTAACTCGCTCAAGGAGCATGACTTGATCTTTATGGAGCAGTGTTTCCAGCGGACATTACTCACGTATGATAATTTCATCAAGATAAGCGGAACACCAACAATCGTTTGGAGACGTACTGGAGAAATTGCTTATGTAGGTGATGAGTTTTGTGTCCTTACAGGTTGGCGCAAGGAACAACTACTTGGTGGTTTTGATGGAGGAAAAGAAGAAAAAGAAGAAAAGGAAGAAAAGAAAGAAAAAGAAAAAGAAATTGGAGATGGAAGAGGTCAAAGAAAAAGAGAAAGTGAAATGCATAGCAAAGACCACGATATCAGCAGCAATATCAATGGCAACAAGAAGAGGTTTATTGTTGAGTTACTAGATGATGAATCTGTGGTTGAGTACTTTCAAGTCTTTTCGAGGATTGCGTTTGGTGACTTTTTAGGTGCAACAATGACAGAGTGTACCTTGCTAACCCCGAACCCAGATGTAAAGATTCGCACCGGATGTGTATGGACTTTGAAGAGAGATGTGTTTGGGATCCCCATGATGATTGTTGGTAATTTTCTTCCAATCTTGTAAAAAAAAAAGAAAGAAAAAAAAATTTTCGTATACTTTCTGAGTATGCTATGTATTTAGAATATTTATTAGAGCAATATAGAGCTTAATAGAGCATTGAAGTGCATTTACTCTACTGGGACCAGAGAATTCTAGCAGAGGTTGTTGGATCTATATGGTGGATAAAGTGGCTTTTGCTTCTTTATGGTTTTCCACCAATCAATGATTCTTAAGCGCCATCTCTTCTGCTCCTTCCCTATAACACTTGATCTCTCTTACACATATACACAAAAAGTAAATTTAAACCTGACTGGCGAATAAATACTGCGCGCTATAACAGAAAATGGATGGGGTAAAATAAAGGTTGACTAAATAATCGGCGTGCGTGTGCGTCCATATATACATTTATGTGTAATTGTGTAATTGTGTAATTGTGTAATTGGGTGATTGTGTGTATAAGTTTGACAAAAAAAAAAGAGAAGGGGGCGGGGGGAAGGAGCGGACGAGAGAAAGGGAAAGCAGGAGTAGAATAGAAGTAGAAGTACGATAAGGTGAGAAGAAAAGTAGTAACAGAGCAAAACAAATTTATATTCCTTTATTGCCACTTGTTAATATCCAAGAAACAAATCACATCATCATAAACTTTCAATTAGCAAGATTTTGCTTCAATTGATAAACAAGATGGCTCCCGTGTTACTGCAGTATGGTCGATTGACCCAACAGCTAATTTTTTCCGTGAGCATTATATGCCTTGGCTCCCTCCAATTTGGATACCACATGGCAGAGCTCAATTCTCCCGAATTAGTCTTGTCATGTAAGCAATCCAACCCTGGACCAGTGCCATACGACGAGTCGTTCTTTGGTATACGAGGATATCGTCAATGCATTCCTATGACGCCTGATCAGATTGGATTGGTCACTTCAATTTTCTCTATTGGTGGATTGATTGGTTCGTTTTATGTGGGGTTTCTTGCTGATAAGTACGGCAGAAAATTAGCAAGCTATTTACACTGTGTGTTGTATATCTTGGGCTCTTTGCTAAATGGATTGAGCAATACTTATTTGAGTTTGCTTGTAGGTAGGTTTATTTGTGGCTTGGGTGCAGGTATGGCATTGGTTATAACTTCGATATATATTAATGAAGTGGCACCTTCCAACGCAAAGGGCTTATTGGGTTCAATGAACCAGGTAAGCATTAATGTTGGGATATTATTTACGCAATTGCTTTCTCTCAAGTGGTCAAATGATAATGACTGGAGATGGCTTTTGATTACCGCCGCGGTAATAGCAGGGATAAATGTTGTTGTGTTATTTGCATATGTGCACGAGTCACCATTGTGGTTGGTAAGTCAGGGTCGCGAAGGCAATGCATTTACGGTCTTACATAAATTAAGAGGCGGCAGTTATTCCGATGTAACACAGGAGGTCAACAGCTGGAAAGTAGGAGTAAATAATAATGGAGAAGAGTCCAACTCAGTTTTTGATGATGGCGATTTAGAGAGCAACAACAGAGCCAATACCATTAGTGGTAATGATAATGAACAGAATATTAACGGTAATGATGATAATGGCAATAATAAGAATAACAATAACAATAACCTTGATGAAACTGATGCTAATGGCACTGCTGCTACCAATGACGCTGAACATGTTTTCGCTCAACATAGATCTAAAAACACAACTGTTACACTCAAAGAATACATCACTTTACCAGAGTTTAGAAATTCGAGAATTGCATCTACGGGAATATTGATCTTACAACAATTTGATGGAATCAACTCCATAATCTTTTACGGTGTTTCCGTCCTTGTGGCTATTTTCCCCAATCACTCCATTGTTATCAACTGTTTAATCTCATTGGTAAATGTCGTGGTGACATTTGGTTCGGCACAATTGGTGGACAGATTGGGAAGAGTTCCATTATTGTTGATATCGGTGTCTTTCTTGGGGCTTGCTACAATCCTAATGGGCTTTGGCATTATATGGACTAACGAGTACTTGTCAATAATTGGAACCTTCACATACATCACTTTCTTCGCTATTGGGTTGGGACCCATCCCCTTTTTGCTAGTGGGCGAAGTGACGCAACCGCAAGCCAAGGCTTCAGCTCAAAGTTTCGGAACCAGTTTAAACTGGATCGCCACATTCATAGTTGGTTATCTGTTCCCTGTATTGTTGCATGCAATTGGTGGATATGTATATTTCATATTCACCTTGATGTGTTGGTTCAGCATTTGGTTCATCAAAAATTACGTGCCTGAAACCAAAGGTAAACATACTTACAGCAAAGTCTGGGGTATTGAACATACTAGTTAATTTAGAATGTCAATACTCGTAAGTGAAATCACTATAGTCTTGTAATGAGACAATTTACAAACAACAGCCCACATCCCAAATAAAAAGAAACACTAACAAAGTGGGGGAAAATCGCGCATTAGGGCTGGAACCCTAACTTATAAGCTAATTATTTTTTTTCCTCTCTCTCTCTCTGTGTATATAAATATATATGTGTATATAACGATTTGTATGGTAATGTATGGTATTTATAGCGAAAAAAAGCAGTTGGTAGCGGAGTCTTAGTATAGCTTTTTTTTTTCTGAAGCGCAATGAGTCGCAGTGATGCATTACGTAGTATTAACAAAAAAGTAATAAGTACCATAATGATTGAAATTGTAGTATTCATAGTTAGAGTGTTGACCAGTGCGAAATTTTGTACGAGAGACTGACTCACGTGACAGTCACTACATTGTGCGAGATACACTCACCAATTTTTTTTTTTCTCTCACTCTCTTCTTCCTCCTAGCGAAAATTTCATAAAAAACTTGCAAATTTGTATAGGGCTCCTTTTTGACCATTTACATATCCAACCAACCAACATACAACAATGCCTACTAGATTAACCAAGACCAGAAAGCACAGAGGACACGTTTCTGGTATGTAATTCATGAATACGGAGAGCACGAACTTATGGAGATTTGAAACTTTTGGAATAAAGATGAACCGTAGGTGGGGGATAGGAAAAGAGGCTAGGAAGAAAGCCATTCAATCAAAAGCAACAATAAAAAAAGAAAAAATAGAAATAAGAGAATCAACAGAGGGGAATGCATCATACAGTCTTTTCTTCAATAAGGTTATCGACTCAACAAGCACTAAACTGCGATACATAACATCAGCATTGGGGGGGGAAGGAAGAAGTAATTTTGAGCCTATTGTTTGACTATGCTCAAATGCGTTGAATTTTGAACAAAGATTTTATCATTGTTGAAAGTTGACACATTCCTTTCTAATTATATGGTTGGATGATTAACGACATCCAGTATAATACTAGCAAGAATTTGTATTTTTCAGTTATCATTTCTCCTCGTGTTCATTGAAATTTCCATTCTTTTCTTTTTTTTATTAGTCCATATTTTATTTTTCTTCGTTTGTCATTTGGTCATTAGAGAACAAGTTTACTAACATTCTTTTTTTTTGTTTAGCCGGTAAGGGTAGAGTTGGTAAGCACAGAAAGCATCCAGGTGGTAGAGGTAAGGCTGGTGGTCAACACCACCACAGAACCAACTTGGATAAATACCATCCAGGTTACTTCGGTAAAGTTGGTATGAGATACTTCCACAAACAACAAAACCACTTCTGGAGACCAGAAATCAACTTGGACAAATTATGGACTTTGGTTGAGAGTGATAAGAAAGATGAGTACTTGAAGACTGCTTCAGCTTCAGCTGCTCCAGTCATTGACACATTGGCTGCCGGTTACGGTAAAGTTTTGGGTAAAGGTAGATTGCCACAAGTTCCAGTTATCGTCAAGGCCAGATTTGTTTCTAAATTGGCTGAAGAGAAGATTAGAGCTGTTGGTGGTGTTGTGGAATTGGTTGCTTAATTGAATCAAGAGTAAACTTTTTTCCTATAAAATCTTTGTATACTTTTTTAATGAAAAACCCAGTTTCCGTGTTTGTCTTGATGTTTAATCTTGTAAATGTAGAGTAAGCTGCTGCTGCTGCTGCTGTTGTAAAATTATAGTAATCTGTTGATGAGGGATGTAATTACCATGTGTCTTGTATACTGCGATGATTCTAAGCATTTGGGGGACACGAAGAGAAGAGAATAAAGATGCTAATTTGATTGTTTATACTCTTTCAGAATGCATTCCAAATTCAAGAAAATCCAAGTTTACACATTTTTACCACTCGGTTTTGAGAAAAAGGTAAATAATCAAAAAAAAAAAAAAGACAAAAACATAAACAAATACAGAAATAAAAATAAAAATAAAAATAAAAACAAAAAAAAAAACACCCATCCACCTACCCACACAGAAGTTAGGCATTTGAGGTTGAAGATACCAGGTTTTGTTAGGCTCCTACCATTGCATGCTACAGATCTCTAAAGTATCACTTATAACACTACGCCTTTATCCAAGTATAGTATTGAGCCGATCGAGATATCTTCACACATCATTTCCTGCTTTTAATATGAACTCGATTAAAGATCTAAGTGAAAACACTTGGAAGCCGCAACATATACAGAATCTTCTCAATGAAACTGTCAACTCATTAGATGTGTCTGATGCTTCAAATGCTTTGTCAAATGGGTCGTGCTCGGGACCTTCTGCGGTGAACAATTTTCTTGCATTTTTACAAATCATTTCTTCACTCAAGTTCCAGCAACGTACTGGATGGACAGATCGTGGCATTCCACAGCTCGAGGCAGAAAGTATTTCTGACCACATGTATCGAATGTCAATCATAGCTATGATTGTCCCTCCAACCACAGTGAATAAGGATAAATGTGTTAAAATTGCTATAGTGCACGATCTTGCCGAATGCTTAGTTGGCGATATTACACCATTTGCAGGAATATCAAAACAAGAAAAGCACCGGAGAGAATTGGAGACTATCGAATACTTGTACGAAGTTATTAAACCATTTAATCCGGCGTTTGCCTTGGAAATGCGCGAGTTGTGGTTTGATTACGAGGAAATCAGAACCCCTGAGGCAAGATATGTCAAAGATATCGATAAATTTGAAATGATCCAAACAGCATGGGAGTATGAAATGAGGTATGGATTAAAATATGATTTGGACGAGTTTTACTCGGCAAGAGCGGCAATTAAGACAAAAGAAGTCGGAGAGTTGTGCGATGCTGTGATCAAGAAACGCGAACTCTTGATGAAGCAATTAAGAGAACAAGGAACACAGAACATTGATTAATGAGCAATGAAGACCTATACTGGTGCTGATACTGAAACCGACATTGAAGTTCAGGAGGTATTATAGATTTATATATATATATACTCATATTTATTCATATTTATTCATATATTCTTATATATGTTCATATTTAAGTTTGAGTAGTAATAGAATAATTCTCACAAATGGTATTTTTTGTGTTTGTTGCAGTTGGTAGGCGTGAGCCGCATCCATAGCGGAATCAAGTAATAACCTATTAAAAAAAAATATACTAAGCAAAATTGAAGGAAGAATAATAATAATAATAATGTTTAAAGAAAAAAAACAGAGTAAAAATAAGACATCGCCTCAACCAAATCTGACTCAAGGCTCGCGAGGACTTGTGAAAAGTTTCGCAACTGAAGTCGGATTACTAATTAGAAATATAATACCCCTACGTATTTTTTATTTTCTTTTCTTTTGTATTTTTATTTTCTTTTTTGCTTTACTATTTTTTATTCGTTTGAATCAACATTCATATACTTTAGAATCTCGAAAACAATGCCATCAGTGGAAACCGCAAGCACAGTTGTTGACGAGAAACATGACAAGAGTACCACTGGTCAGTCACCGGTCTTTGGAGCATCTGGTAGAAAAATCATATACGACAAAGATGGCAAACCGTATGTCTCGTGTTTATAATAACCCGATTTTGCCCTTGACTCAATTACTAACACAACAATATTAAAAAGATGTCGATCGTGTAATACGTTATTAGATTTTCAAATGGCTACTGGAAAAGCCCCCAAATTGCCATCAAAAAAGGAGTCGTCCACAGTCTCTAATTCATCGAGCTCTAGTCAGTTCATTCCATCTACAAATCCATCGGAGCCACCATCATTCTATAAGAAACTAGACCCACCTGATGTGGCACAGCTCGGCCGCTCATCTTGGACCCTACTCCATTCCATTGCTGCGACATACCCCGAGACACCCACTACAAAGCAACAGCAAGATATGAAATCATTTTTGCATTTGTTCGCTGGTGTATATCCATGCTGGTATTGTGGTGAGGATTTTCAAAAGTATATCCAGAAGAACGAACCTCTGACCAAAAGTCAAGATGATTTGGGTAAATGGCTATGCGAGGCACATAACGATGTCAATGTGAAGTTAGGAAAACCTAAGTTTGATTGCAATTTTTGGAAACGGAGATGGAAAGATGGATGGGATGAGGAGTAAACCAAGAAGAGAAGAGGAAACAAAAGAGGAGACAAAAATGAGGTCGAGAGAGATGGGAGATATAATTTGTAAATAATGGGTACATAAAGTAAATAGAAATGCTGTCAAGAAGAACGATTGCTGAGATAGGCAATTGATGTATGCAATTCTGGCTCGTTTTGAGATATTTATTCGTAGCAATTAGTTTTGTCTTTTACTCAGGGAGAATTTTGTGGTGCTTTCGTGGTGTATTTTGTGGTGCTTTCGTGGTGCTTTCGTGGTGCTTTCGTGGTGATTTCTTGTAAGTCTTTCGTAATTGCTATGTATTGCCGAATGAAAAGAAAATCTATGCGCGTGCGCGTTCATACCCCACGGCTCCCTCCCTTCATTTTCACACTTGTCAATAGCAACAATCAAACTATTTTTGGACAATTTAATTATCTTTATAGGATTGTGCCATTTCTCCTTCCGTTTTCTTCTACATTTTTTCTTTCCCGCCACATTTTCATCACTAGAATGTTTAGCAGAAACCTCGCTAGAGCCATTCAAGGGCCTAAATTCCAGTATCAACTTCAACAACGCTGTTTTTCACTTGGTGATTGGTTTAGATCTTGGAAAGATGCAGCTCAGACACAACGTTTAATCTACCCGCCTCCAGCATCACATTTCACAACGAAGAATAGAATAATCGATGTGTGGATTACAGAGAAACAAGACTTGTATAATTATATTAATGTCAAGCCTCCATTATTGCTTAATTTTACATTTGCCACGCCAGAGAACAATAAAGTGACACAGGCATTGTTTGATGTCCTTAGCGATAAGTCAAAATACCCCAATGGCGATGATAAACCAGTGTACTTGGTTAACATATTGGCAGACTCTACAGGTGGCAGGGAATTAATGATGGATTACGTTGTCGGCAGTAAATTGCCCTGTGTTATCGTGTTGCAGCATCAACTACCCGTGGGCAGGTTTGTACCCGATGTTGCTAATTTCAGCGAAGAAGATGTAGTTGAGTTTTTGAAAAGCGTCAATTGATTGGTGAAAATCTTTGACCTTAAAGTTGTGGAAGCCTAGGGTACCATATTAGATGACAAAGAAGGGTTTACCGAATATTTTTACATTTTGATGCAATGTCTATTAGAAAAGATTTTAACCACTAGCGACAAACAAATAGACAAACAAATAGACAAACAAATAGACAAACAAATAGACAAACAAATAGACAAACAAATAGACAAACAAATAGACAAACAAATAGACAAACAAATAGACAAACAAACAAACAGACAAACAAACAGACAGACAAACAAATAGACAGACATACAAAAGCTTTGGTAAATTTCAATTATCGGCAAAAAAATTATATATCAAACGCCATTGATTTGGCCATAATCCAGTTAATGGACTTAAAGTATGTTATCTAGCATTATCTTAAACAATTTTTTTTTTTTGCTCTTAACCGAATCGAAATGCTTTATACATCTCAACATGTTTTTACCGTGTCGAGTGTACCCCACATTTCGGAAGTAGGTAGCTATTATGTGCTAACGTCATCCTTCGTGTTCCCCATCTTCTTCATACTGTCTCCCTCACACACCATTTCCCTCGTTAGTCTTTGTTTTTCCTCTTTTTTTCTTCTTCTTTCTTATTTCCTGCTTTTTCGTCCGCCGTCTTCCTGTGTCTTCTACTCCGTTGCTTGCTGATTTTCAATTTGTGTAAAAATAGATTGTGTCACGTGATAAAGATTTTTCTAATTTTATTAATAAATCTGGTGATAATATTACTAAGCAGTAGGCATTAGTAATGGATTCGGCAATAACCAAATCAGCATTAGTAAAAGAAGAGTTTAAATTATAAAGTGAAGGAAACTCAGATTCAATCTTCTAACTTACTCAAAGTCGCTTTTCGAAAACCTGCTACCGGCTATATAGCGAGTAACCTCTTCAGTAGACTTTCAGCTTCTTCAGATAAATTGTGTTATAAACATTTATATTTATTTATACCTATTTTTTTGAATATCTTTTGTTTCTTCTTAGTTTCTTATTTACTTTTGCATTTGTCGTCTTTCTTTTTCCTTTTCCTTTCCCAAATTTCCAAATTTTCCAATTCCAATTCCAATTCCAATTCCAATTTCAATTTCAATTTCGGGGTTTTTCCGTCCCAGTGAAAATATTAGTTGTACTTTTTCTTATTAGTGAATCCCGTTTTAATATCACTTTTGCATTCGGATTTTCCATTCTTTAAACTTCTTTTCTTACCCGGAAAAAAAAAAGACGTCCATTTCATTAGTGATCATCTTATTGTTTATCAAAATTGTGCTTTTCCAGATCTCGGATTGAAAATTTTAACATCAATCATTAAACATCAAACATCAAACAGTGAACATAGAGCACTGAAAAGTCAAAAAACAACAACAACAACAACAACAAAGTATCAGAAGGGAATTCTCCTATTGTCATTCTTTCAATACACAATTTTTTTACCCCACGCAATCTGAACGAAAATTAAAAAAAAAATTAAAAAAAAAATAAAAAGCAATAAATTTTTTTTTTTTAAATACAAAGAGGGCAAAAAAAAAAAACGGAAAAGTCAAAAAAAATCAAAAGTATTTTTTTCCATTCAAACATTATAAATCTATGGGCACACTTTACACCTAAAAATAAACAAAACTAAACCAATTCGACCGATCAACGTCTTTTGAGTTTAAAAACAAGAAAGATCTGGAAGAAATAAATGAGATCAGAAGAAGAAGGACGAAAGTTACATATCTAAAACTTGTGTATCCTCAAAATCCAAAAAAGAAAAAGAAGACAAGCATCACACTTATTTGTTCACAAAATTAATAAACAAAATAAAATAAAATAAAATAAATAAAAAATAAAAATAAAATCCACAGTATTTGTTAGACTACTCCGTTACATAATCAATTAGTCAGCAAACATTTGATTAAATTTTCACAGAGTATCTAA
This sequence comes from Lodderomyces elongisporus, assembly GCF_030384665.1. Classification (NCBI taxonomy): domain Eukaryota; kingdom Fungi; phylum Ascomycota; class Pichiomycetes; order Serinales; family Debaryomycetaceae; genus Lodderomyces; species Lodderomyces elongisporus. Next base: position 619,046 of record NC_083673.1, read on the forward strand.
ACCGGCTACGGAAATTTAGTCACAAACATTCCACCAAACAGAAGACATCACCAACTGAATAAAACAAATAAATAGAAAAAAAACAACAGGTTTATTGTTTTATTGTTTTATTGTTTTATTTATGGCAGTCAACTTAGGAGCAAGACCGAATACATCACCGACTTCCGCATCTATACCATCAACAGCATCGACAACAACAATAGCATCAGCATCAGCATCAGCCTCAGTGTCAGTGCCAGTGCCAGTTTCAGCTTCAGTTTCAACAGCAACAACAACATTAGCAAAGCCTCGTCCTACATTTGCATCAACGTCTGAGGCCATCTCTACATTGCCGTCGCAGGGAGATTTTCGCTCAAAAGAATATAGGCATTTGCATTATCCCGGTTGCAACATAAATAGGAGAGGTTCTGCAACTTTATCCCCTGCTCCATCCATTGCACATTCTTCAACTGGCTCATCATCATATTCCACCACCAAGAGATCTAAAATGTCCATATTACAACATCCACAGCCATCAGCATCGAAGCTGGCACAGCAACAATTTGAAAACAAAAACAAGCAAATAGGATCAAATGGTTCAGTTGTTGCGCAGCACTATGTTTGCGATGTCGCCAAGATCCCTATTGTGACCCCAAGGCCATCGAGCACAGCTTTACCAGTCACCACCAATGGGAAACAAATTGGCTCACCAAAATTACCACCTGTTATCACCCAGGACATGCGAAATCGTACAAACTTACCCGATGAATTGCCCATAGTGAAGTGTATAGCCAGAGCAAGAATTCCCACTACACAGGGTCCTGATATTTTTCTTCACTTGTACGAGAACAATGTCGACAACAAAGAGCACTTGGCCATTGTATTTGGCGAAAACATCCGATCTAGATCTCTATTCAAACAGAGGCCAGGCGAGACTCAACAGGATAGAATGACTCGTGGTGCATACATCGGTAAGCTATCTCCAGGACGCACACTAGCTGATACCGATGGTGAAAACACACTTGAGTTCAACTCAGATGGCGATTTGATTGTTAACAACCTCACATTCCAGGAACCAACATTGGTGCGCATACATTCAGAATGCTATACTGGTGAGACTGCATGGAGCGCAAGATGCGATTGTGGTGAGCAATTTGACCAAGCAGGTAAGATTATGGGCGAGAATGGTCACGGGTGCATGGTTTATCTTCGACAAGAAGGCCGTGGTATTGGTCTTGGAGAAAAACTCAAGGCATACAATTTACAGGATCTTGGCGCTGACACCGTTGAAGCCAACTTGCTATTGAGGCATCCGGCAGATGCAAGAAACTTTTCATTGGCCACAGCGATATTGTTGGATTTGGGATTGGTGGAGATCAAACTCTTGACCAATAACCCAGATAAGATTATTGCTGTGGAAGGTAAACACCAAGAAGTTAAGGTTAAGGAGAGAATACCAATGATTCCATTAAGTTGGAGTTACACTAACGACGAATCTGAATCAAATGGCAGCTTAGTCAAAGCAAAAGGAATTAAAAGTAAAGAGATTGATGGATATTTAAGTACAAAGATTGAAAGAATGGGCCATTTGTTGGAGAAACCCATCAAAATAAATAGTCAATAGAGGAAGGAAATCGAAGGGCCATAATTTAGCTTTTTTTTTTTTTTTTCCTTTTGTTTTTCCTGTATTCTTCTATTTCCATTTTTCTATTTTGTTTTATTTTTATTAATGAATGAAATGTAATGTAATGTAAGGATCAATGTATAAAGAGCCAGTCGCTGATGAACTCAGTTACTTCACGTAAAGAATTTCTTAGTGTAGGTTGAGCAAGTGTGTTGTATTGCCTTACGAACCCTTTCTTTGTCAAGCTCATACTATATCGTAGATTATCTGTCAAAGAATCGCTTACACTATTGATTAGTATGATTGGCTGCAAAGAGCAACCTACACTGAGGGTTTTTATTATTTTTGCTTTCTTTTTTTTTTCTTCTGGAAACGACTTGCTGCGTTGCAAAGTAAAATTTCAAAAATATCAGAAACTGGAAAAGCAAAAGAATTGAGAAATGTAAAATGAAGTAAAAACCTCAAGAGAGGCCAAACACAATCACCACCACCAACACCACCACCACCACTTTCCCCAATTTGATTGCGCAGTGAGCTTTACACATACTTCAGTTATTATTTGTGTTTAACTTTTACTTTAATTTTTCTTTTTCCTCCTGTTTTTTTTTTGTTGTTGTTGTTTTAGTAGACACTTAATTGGCCCTCCCACCACGATCAAATTAAACTTTACTCCTCGTAATGCAGGTGAAGAATAGAGTGAAACTCAAGGATAAAAATGTCGCACTTACTTTGATCCCGGAAGACTCTGAAGATCTTTGGTATATTTTCAATCTCGTCAAGAAGGGTGATACTGTACAACTACTTACTCATCGAAATGTGAAAAAAGGTAATCAGAACCAAATTACAAAGGGTAAATCTAAGATGGAGAAAATACTCGTGAAGCTAAGATTACTAGTTGAGGAAGTCGACTACATTGCAAGTGACTTGACAATGCGGATTAATGGGAAGTCACTTTTGCAGCAGGAGTTTATTCCGTTGAATAGTTACCATACCGCCGAGGTGGAATTGAACAAGGAAATCAGTATAGTCAAGGAAAGTTGGGATGAATATGACATGACATTGCTCAACGACTTGTGTTCAGTTGAGAAAAAAGCCGATATAGGTGCTGTTGTGTTCCAAGAAGGTGTTGCGCATGTGTGTTATGTAACAGAGCAAATGACTGTATTGCAGTCCAAGGTAGAAAAACTGATACCTAGAAAAAATAAGGAGTACGGTACACGAGATCTCGATAAGGCCATGAACAGTTTTTACAATATGATTATCCAAGCAATTATTAGACACTTTGATTTTGAAAAATTGAAAGTGATCATCTTGGCAAGCCCGGGATTCTTGGCCAAAACGTTATACGACCGACTAATTCAAGAATGTACGAATCTACAAAGCACGGGGAACACAAAGGATGCAAAAAAGTTTAATTCTATATTGTCTAATAAACTGAAGATCCTTGTAGCACATTGTTCCACAGGATATTTACAAGGATTGGAAGAAGTGCTCGAGGATCCACAGCTGCAAAAGAAATTAGCCGATACCAAGTTTTTTGAAGAATCAGAAGTATTATCAAAGTTTCAAAGGGCATTGAACGAAGACGACGGGAGAGCATGGTATGGATTGGAGGAAATTCAAAAAGCATTGCAGATGGATGCAGTTAGATTCCTTATGATTTCAGACCAGTTATTTCAAAACGATGATATTGAGGTAAGGCGGATGTACATTGATCTTTCGGAGCAGGCAAAGGCATTGGGCGCCAAGGTTTATATATTTTCAAGTTTGCATGAGCTGGGTATCCAGTTGAACCAATTAACTGGTATTGCAGCTTTGTTAAAGTATCCAGTACCCGATTTAGACGAATCTGACGAAGAATGAGGAGTAGGAAGAAACAATGCACATGGATATTTATATTAAATCACACACATTTTATCCTTCACTTTTTTACTTTAAACATTCCACCTCTTTTCCCCCTTGCATTTCCTTCTTCACTCTAACAAACACACACACATTCAAACACACACACATTCAAACACACACACATTCAAACACACACACATTCAAACACACACACACACACACTCTCTCTCTCTCTCTCTCTCTCTTTCTCTTTCTTTCTTTCTTTCTTTTATTTGTATTCCCACTCTAATGAATTTCTTCAGTAATTAGTACAATCTTTTCTTGACTTCATCTAAATACCATACTTTCCCTCCTCTTGCATATATCATCATGTCTTGCGCAACGCCCAACATCAACCCCACTATAGTTCCCTTGCGTATCATCTTGCTTGCTTGCAGTACACTCAACTGTTTATATCTCGTGTATAAACCCGTACCTACAAAACAAGCTAAGGTTGTATTTATAAAGTCAATTTGGCCTCTCCCATAGTCCAACGAGCTTTCGAAAAAACTCAATGCAGCAACAAATCCACCAAACTTCATTCCTGTCTTTACACCACCAGTCATCCCACCAACAATCATCTCATAATTTTTTCTCTTGTGGTAAAAATACCAGCCTCCCTTTGTTGTTGGTAATCTATGGGCATTCTCTACAAGGTATCGAGCTGCTGATTTTTGAACTCCTTCGTAAAAACCCAACATGGATCCTATTATAGCACTAGTTGAAGCTAACGCTTGAAGACGATTCAATGGAGTTAGGTGGAGCCTTTCATTTCTAAGGTCATCAATATCAATTTCCGGCTTCGATATCAGTTGCAAAGAGTGGGGTTGCTGTAAAAGTTGTGGTTGTGTTTCTTGTTTAGACATTGATAAGGTGGTGCGGGAGGAGTGCTGAGGGTGTGTGGTAAGCTATTGACATGGATGAAAACATCTCGAATCTCCAAAGTTCTTTTTGGGTTTAGCAAATGTAGATGCGCATAAAACAACCAAAACTAAACAAGCTTGGGAAAATTGGTATAAAAATTGATAAACAAAAACAGAAACCGAAATAAAAACAAAATTTGACAGCACCTATACATTTGCATCGATTACCAGTAAATTAGGCGTATCCACCTTCATTTTACCGGTTAGAACTAATAAAAGTAGAGCAAAGTAGAGCTAAGCAAGAAAGAAAGAAAGAAAGAAATCAATGAAGAATATTTTTTTATTTTTGAATAGTAACTGCACTCTATGTAGTCACTTTTACAGCAGTACTTTCCAAAGGTGTCAACAACATTACCATTAACAATAACAGTAGCAACAACAACAATAAAATAATAATAGTAATAATATTTAAATTTGCTACATACTCTAACCCCTTTCGCATGTTCATTATTGGTCCAAGATTGATTTGACAAACTCGACGTAGTCAACATTTCCATCACTTGTCACGTTGACTCCCTTTAACAATTCATCAACCTCGGAATCGCTCAATTTCTCTCCGATTGAAGTGAGAATATAACGCAATTCTCCCACACCAATGTATCCGGTATTGTCTTTGTCGAAAACTTGGAATCCCTTGATATAGTCCTCTGGTGCACCTAATGGTTTGAATCCGTCTGGACGGTTGATTATTTCCTGGTAAGTTTCAAAGTCAAAATCAGAACCCGAGATGCCATTCTGCAATTCCGCAATCTCGGCTAAAGTAGGATTTTGTCCAATAGCACGAAGCAAGTCACCAAGATGTTCAACAGGAATCCTACCCGTCCCTTTCTTATCAAAGAGTGCAAACGCGTCCTTATAAGTTTTCGTATTCTGCGAAGACTATTGGATAGTGGATTGTTAGTAATTGATTTTATGAATCAAGTAAGCCATGAGTGGATATCGTGTATACGAGGTTGTGATATTACATACCATTGTAGTAAGCTTGTTAGAGGTGTCAACAATAACTTGTAGAAAAGAAACGCTTTAAAAGGGTGAGACCTCAGATCGAGTCTTTGATTTGAATGTAAACAAAACCAAAATGTAAAGTGCAAAATGCGAATTGTTAGAGCCTCAAAGAGTCCAAAGAGTCCAAAAAACCAGGCCAAAAAAAAAAAAGATAAAATTAAATTAAAAAAAAAAAAAAACGGTACACGATCAAAAGAGATAGAGACACCAAGAGCGAGAGTGAACAGAGGAGAGTGAAAGTGTACGAAATCTGGGATAAACTTCAGCTGTATCCCGTTCTTATGACTAGTTTCCAACACTAACTGACCAATTTTTTAATTTATATTTCTTGTTTCTTGTTTCTTGTTTTTGTTTTGTTTTTTCTTAATTTATTGACCAAAAAAAAGTATCAAGCAGACTTATAGGAAAACTTAAACAAGACTTAGATAGCAAATGTTTAAAGGAAAGTCGGCCCTAATTACAGGCGGATCCTCGGGGATTGGGAAAGCCATTGCTAATAAATTAGCTGAAGAAGGTGCATCAATTACATTAATTGCACGAGATCCGATGCGTCTTCGAAATGCAGCAGAACTTTTACCAACACCTTATGAACAAAAGCATCATTACCAATCTTTGGATCTACTACATTTGGTGGACCAGAGAAACCCAGGTCTTGTAACGATGGAGAAGCTTTTGAATAAACAAACGATATTGGTGAATTGTGCAGGAATCACCCAGTCCTCGCTTCTTCAACGAACAACACAGCAAAGTATTATGGATATCTTGAACTTGAATCTCGCCATACCTATCCTTTTAAGTCAATTGGCCATCAAGCCCATGCTTCGAAATAAAAGCCAAATGCCATCGATCTTGAACATTGGCTCTATTCTATCATACACACATTTTAACGTGGCAGGAACTTCGGTATATAACGCTTCAAAGTCGGGGCTATTGGGATTCACGCAAAGTATAGCTCATGAATTAAAAGGTCGTATTCGCATCAATGCGTTATTACCAGGATTAGTACTGGACACAGGTATGAGCGAACACGCACACAAACATCTACAACCAGTTCTTGAAACACCAGTAGTTGCCGAGAAAGCTGTTAGTATACTAATGGACGAGAACATGAATGGGAAATGTGTGGTGCTTAACTACGGAATGAAGCCATAAAAGAGGTTTAAAAAGAAAACATTTTATTTTTTTTTCTAAAGAATAATGAGAATTTGGTCTTGAAGTTGAATATTGGTATCAAATGGAATTGCATATCCCAACTGCGAAAAGAACTTGAAGTTCACAAAGAAAGACATGGATGAAGTGTATCCGCATGAAACTAAAAGTTGTAAATAGTAAAAGTCTTGATTTCATATGGCTTTTAATTCATCCTCTTTTATCTTTTTTATTTTTTGTTTTCTTATCAGCAATAACTCAAACTAACAATCTTTCCTTCTTTTTAACACGCATAAAGAATGGTTGGTAATACTTATTTATGTATTACTCTATATACAGAAGCATATATATATATATATATAGAGAGAGAGAGATATAGATCACTTTATTACAAGAGCTAATTGTACAATTCTTTCTCTGCTTTCCAAAATAATTGGTTTGCTCTGGGTATTTTATTGAACAAACATTTTGCTGCACCGCAGTTTTCTTAGCTGAATATACAAGAGTTTGTGATGGGTTTTGGCTGGTGCGGAGACTAATACGAAAGGAGGTTTCGCGTGCTTGAAAAAGGTTTATGGTTTATCACGGTATAGAGGAAAGAGCCATAAAAATAAAAAGCAATCACCCTCAATTTCGGTCAACTTTCATTTAGACAATTTTTTTTTTCTTTTATGTTTTCAATTAACTTCCATATTCAAAGATTTGATTAACAACTTATTTAGCTACACTTTCTTCACAGCACTTCTTTTTTAAACTTCCTTTTTAATTTAGTTATACTTTTTGTTCATTCTTTTTACATCGCATCGATTCAAATGCAATTGGGGAAATTGGCTATTTTTCTGCCGTTGTGGCTCCTTTGTCTCTCGCAAGCCCACGTTATTGGCGTTAGCCCCGAGGATCAGCATCTATACAGTGCCAAAATTGACGAGGATGGAAACCAATATTGGACATGTTTGAATGACTCCTCCATTAAATTGCAATTGAGTCAAATCAACGACGATATATGCGACTGTCCTGATGGATCAGATGAGCCCGGTACCAATGCTTGTCGTGATTCTGCAATAAAATTTTATTGTGCCAATCAGGGTCATTTTCCTGCGTATATCGAGCAATTCAAGTTAAATGATGGAGTGTGTGATTACGACATCTGTTGTGATGGATCTGATGAATACCAATTGGGAACTTGCGAGAATAAATGTGATGAGATTCACCGTCAATTTGAAACTTACAAGGCAGAGCAGTTGCAGATTTTGAACAAAGCATTGAAGAAGAAGCAACACGTGGTGGATCTATCCCAAAGAAATAGAAAGTCTTTAATCAACAATTTGGAACACTTGGAGAGACAAGTGCCGGAAAAGAAGATGAAATTGAACAAATTAAAGATACATATGGAGGATGTAGAACTACAGGAAGACACACCTGATTTATACGATATATTGGATGAACATTTTGCCAATTTGGCAAACAGAATTGAAGCTTATAAGCGGGACATATTAAAGCAAGACGAACAATTGCAAAAATTGGAAAAGATTTTGGAGGAATTGTCTAAAGGTTATAACCCGAACTACAATGACCACGCAGTAAAAGAATCAATACACAAGTTTCAAGAATATATATCAAACAAAGAGGATGGTGTACAAAAAGATTTCCATGATATAACCGAGTTTGTTAAAAAAATTGTCGAAAACGCAAAAGAGCATTCGATCAATATCGAATTGACAGGAAATGGAAACATAAACAACGACAAGAAGAAGAGCAAGAGCAAGAGCAAGTCCAAACATTACGATGGTGTACCTTCTTTGAAAAATATGATCCATTATTATTTTAATCTTTTTGTACAAAACTTTTTGATCAAGACACCAGAAACTTATGTTTCTAAATTGTCTAGTAATCAACTAGCTCCCGAAATCGATAAACTTGAAGAAGAACTTGAGAAAATAGAGAAAACCATCACCGTGATAAAAAAGGATTCGAGCTCCGATTATGGTCCGGATGATATCTTGAGAGCATATGAGAAATTGCCGATTTCGAATAATCTTGGCGGGTATTATTACCGCGTTGAATTCCTCAATTCCATCTATCAGAACGACGTACTTATTGGTGTATTTAAAGAGTACAAGGAAGGAAAGCTAATCTTTGCAAATGGTGCTAGATGCTGGAATGGACCCAAGAGATCTGCAACCGTTGAGTTTATTTGCGGCGAAGGGCCTGCAATTGTGTCAGTGGCAGAGCCTGAAAAGTGTCATTACAATTTCGTAATTCGCGGAGAAGCATGGTGTCATCCAGTTTCAGAGCAAGAACTTTTGCAATCTTTTGAAATTGACTACAACCTATTATAGTTGTGGATGCTAAAGGTGCATAATACATACATACATACATATATATATATATATATATATATATAAAGGTAATACGTAAATCCCAAAATAACCTATTTAGATTTGCACACTTAATCAAAAGTGATTTTCTTACCCTGGAACTTGACGTTTTTCATTTTCGCTTCTGCTTGTTTCTTAGCCTCCCAGGAAGGATGGAGCAGTTTTTCTGCAGCAGGTGCAGCACCTACAACACCAACAGCAGTTCTAGTTCCATTGGCACTTCTAGATTTGCGCTCACCCAATGGTTCCATGTTAGAGCCTGTAGGCTTCTGCTTTTCAGCCAATAATTTCGCCTTCAACTACCTTTTACGTTGTCTTTCTTCATATTCCTTTTGGCGAATCTCTCTTTCGTTTTGAATTCTTTCCTTATCCTTTACAATGTGTTTTGCTTTAGAACCATACTTCTTCTCCCAGATCTTCTGTCTAGCTCGCTGTCCTCTACGATTCTTGCGTTGTTGTGTAAGTTCTTTCACAACTCTATCATTGTCTACATCACCAATCTCATCTTCATCATCAGAACCTCCTGAATAGTATCCTGTAGCAAGTGCTGGTAACTTATAACGGGTTTCATCGTCCTTAGTTTCTTTGGTTTTTTTGGACTTCTTTTTTGGCGGCTCTTCTTCAAAAAAGTCATCAACTGAGCTATCATCATCATCTTCTTCTTCTTCTTCTTCTTCTTCGTGTTGTTGTTGCTGTTCATCTTTATCTTCAGCTTCATCAGTAGGGTCGGATTCATCCCCCGAATATTCTTCATCATCTTCCAGTGGTTCTTCGTCTGTCACTTCATTGTAATTGACGTTAGGATCAAGTTCAAATTCTTCTTCTTGTTTCTCGTCAATATCCTCCTGGTCTGAGGCTACTACCCACTTGTCATACTGGGCGTAAGCTTCTAACTCTTCATCAATGTCAGAACCATCATCTTGAATCCCATTATGTATTCCATCTTTGCCTTCGTGCTCCAAACCACTAGAGGATGTGCCATCATCTTCGTCACTACTTTCATCGTCTTCTGAATTAACACCTTCTGAAGAACTTTCCTCGTCAGTGCCTGTGCCCTCATTATCACCTGTATCTGAAGCTTGTCCAGTTTGTCGGCTTCTTTCCTCTAGTTCAGTCTTTGTAAGACTGCCTCTAACTTGTCTAAAACTCCAGTCGATATCATTGAGGATCGTTTTCATTTCCTTGGTGTTCCACAAGTTTGAACAATAATTATTCACCTCCTTTGAGTTTTGACAATGCGCAATGAAAAACTGAGAAGGATTACAAGGGTTTGCCTTGTCTTTGATTGTATCCCTCACTGAATCTTTTATGTAAACTGGAGGATTGGCTTTCAATTCCTTGTTGGTAAGTATGGTACTACTGATGCTTTTGATCAATCTTGAAGTGATCAACTGGTTTATGAATTCTTCATTGTTAAATACCTCAGGAACATCCTTCTTCGTTTTCTGCTTTGTTAATCTCCTCACTTCTTTATCTAGCTTCTTATAGCCAGAATGGTACTTGTTTTCAAAAAACTGCGCCTTTAATTGAGCAATTTCTTCAAGGGCCTCTTCTTTATTCTTTGGTAGTTTCTTGGCCAATTTGTTATTATGTTTCGATGCAAGTAAAAGCTTTTTCGTATGAGGAAATCTTGGAGGTAACTCTTGGAACTTGGCTTCAAGTAAGTCCAACCTCCACATCTGATTATTACCTTTCATATTCCCAATTCCTTGTTGTTATTTTCCGGCTCTTCTCCTCTTTAATTTAAATTCGAGAGGATGAAATAAAAATGTATAGAATATAGATATATAAATTAGAAAAAAGAAAGAAAATCAAAAAGAGTCAACCAACTATACACAAACAGACACAATTTTCAATTTTCAATTTGCAATAATGAATTTGATGATGGTGATGAGACACAAGATGAGATCAGAAGCGCGGAATCCGTTTTTTTTTTTTTTGGCTTTTTTTTTTTGCTTTTTTTTTCCTCTGGTTTATTTATTTGGTCTCAAGACCCCGTCTTGAATTTTGCATCTTCATCTCCATTACATGTACAAGGATGTCGGAGACTAAATCAGTCCAACCAAACCCTAGAAAGAAGCAGAAAGTCGAGAAAACCAAAAATGCAGATGGGACTGTACTCTACTATTGTGAATATGTTCTGCCAAAGGATAACAAAAAATGTCGGTTGATGAGAAAGAAGTCAAACAAGTATTGTGCAGAACACATTCTTCATCAGCAAGTACCAAAAGACGCATCTAATTCATCTAATTCACTTACTCTAGAAAGAGTCCCTTGTCCACTTGATCCAAATCATACAATTTGGAAATCTGAGTTGGACACGCATGTACTCAAATGTAATGCAAGACCAAAAGAAAACCGTGACCCGTGGTTCGAACTCAATTACAATTCGCGACTACAAAGTGGCGGGAGACAAAGAACTCAAAAAGGTGATAATGACAACTTTGAACTTGCTGATGATTTTACCATAACTGAAAGTAAAGTTTTATCTATTATTAATGGTTTGGAGTTTCCAGCACTCGAGCTTCGAGTTTGTGAACATAAAGGGTTGAAACCTCATTTGGAAGAGAGGACATTCCAAAAACACATATTGCAGCAATCTTCACTTATTGGGAATTTGAAGAGGCTTGATATGCTTTCACAAGAGTTTTTTTATATGGAATTCGGTTGCGGGAAAGGAGAACTTTCTAGATATATCAACCAATGCATATTGGAAGATGTCAAGGGCGGAAAACATCAAAAGAAAATGGAAGAGAAGAACTCAATTAAAAATGGTGAAGGTTCACATTATGGATATGGACTTATTGATAGAGGTAAAAATCGACTAAAAGCCGACTCCAAGATTATTACAGATTCCGAAAGCTCCGAAAGCTCTCAAATTTTGCCGCAAATAAAGAGGAGTAAAATAGATATTAAAGATCTTAATGTATCTAAATTCCTTGAAGATGTCGACTATAAAAATGTGGTTACCGTTTCAAAACATTTATGTGGTGCAGCAACAGACCTTACATTAAAACTGTTGCTCAACTCGGACCTATTTTCAAAGGACAAATTTGCCGGGGTATTGATAGCAATGTGTTGTCGTCATGTTTGCTCACATGACCAGTTGCTTCCTCAGTCTAAAAAGTATCTTTTTGATCACGGCTTTGAGTCCAAACAATCATTTAATGTACTTAAAAAAATTGTGTCGTGGGCAGTGGATGCGAAAGATGATAAACCCACTAGAACTAAATTTAATGAAGGTGATGAGAGTAATGAGAGTAATGAGAGTAACGGAAGAACTGAAACAAATGCAAGAAATGAAAACAATAAAGTCAACGCAATTGATGAGAATCATCCCTCGGGTCTCACTAGCAAGCAAAGACAGGAGTACGGATTAAAAGCTAGGCGGATCATTGACGAAAGCAGAGCTTTTGCTATGAGGTCAATTCTTGGTGAGGATTACAATGTAGAATTATTTTGGTACATCGACGATAACATAACGTTAGAGAATGTTTGCTTGTCAATTGTCAAACAAAAAAACAGAATGCAAAAAAATAGAAAAGGAGAACAGCATCAATTGTGACAAACTATTTGGCCAAAATTAATAAGTCACCAGAATAATCAACAACAGAAATTGCAATAGAAAAACGATCAATAAATGGATAGAACTATATATATATATATATATATATATATATGTATTTATATATATATATTTAAAAAACTAAAAATAAACAAAAGTATTCTTCACTGATGACTAGCATTGTAAAAGCAAGTTTATTTTTATTGTTTTAATTTTTTTGTTTTTTCTTTTTTCTTCAACACTTAGATCTTGTTTTCCTTGACACCGTGTTTCCAGATAGCAACGTATGGAGTGGTACCGTCTTCTCTGTAGTTCAACAAGACAATCATAGCATCTGGGTCCATTGATTCACCAGTGTAGAAGTCCCAGTCACCGAATGAGCCCAAGACTTTCTTGACGTATTTAGTAGCACCCTTCTCGAAAACTTCAACAGCTTCTGGGTCGTGCTCAGCCAAGTAAGCCTTGACTTTCTTCATGTAACCCTTGATGTATGTAGTGAATGATTTTTTGTCGAATTGGGTTTGTTGCAATCTGAAAGAGTAAACAACGTTGTTAACGGTCTCAGCACCATCTTCCAAACCTTCTTCAGCATCTTCAGCTGATGGGTTAGCACCAATATCAATGTCACCATTACCAACAGTGACCATTTGACAGTCGGCTTCGTAGACAGCGTCGTCAACTAATTTAACATCGTAAGCGTCAGAAAGCAATTCATCGCCTGAGATAACGTCTTGGTAAATAATCATTTTGGTACAGTGCTGTGTTTAATATCGATGATGATAATGATAATGGGATGGAGATGGACGAGATGTTCAGTTTTGAAAAAAAAAAAAAATTTTTAGATGCTCTGTTTTATATTTCAAATTTCTGGTTTTTTTTTTTTTTGCTCTCTTTTTTTTTCTCATTTTTTTTTTTCGCTTTCTCGCGGCTTTACAAAAATTTCTGTTTTGCAAAATGGCCGTTCCTACGAGTAAATCACGTGAGTGCGGCCATGTGTCAAGTACCATGTGGGTTAGAAATAGACAAGATGGCTGGACATCTCAAGAAGTATTGAATTTGATCCTTAATTACGTACATATGATTCCCAAATGATGTTATGAAGTAGAAGTCAACGCTAAAGAAAAATTAGAAAGATAAATGGACAGGAGAAAATACAAAAAAAAAAGAAGAAAATAAAGATCATCAAAGATCATTAAATTGAATTGAATGTAACGTCTACTAGTACATAGTTAAAAGCACATTCCTCTTACCACCACCCCCCTGCTCACCAAAATTTGTATGGCAACTATACAAATTCACCATCAAATGCTCTTCTGAAAAAATCCAATATTCTATCGAAAACGACTTTATTTCCATTATGATAACTCATTCCGTGATTGCTGTCAGGGAATATCATAAACTCAAAATTCTCAATCTCTGCAAGGTTGAACTCGTCTAATAGCTGTAGTGTATGTTGAACATGGACATTGTCGTCACCAGAACCATGACCAATAAAAAACTTCTTCACATGCTCAAAGTTTGTTACATTATTGATGGATCCGGTCAAGTACCCTTCTGGATTCTCTTGAGGTGTCCTCAAATATCTCTCCGTGTAGATAGAATCATATAATCTCCATCTAGTAACTGGTGCAATTGCAACACCATAATTAAAAACGGAGTCCTCATAATCAGTTTCAAGGGTCTTTAAAGTTAAGAACCCACCATATGACCAGCCCCAAACAGCGATTCTGTCTGGATCAACATATGATTTCTTCGCCCAGATTTTGGCTGAGTTTATAACATCAACTGGCTCGTATTTACCCAATTTGTCACGCACAATAAATTTAAATTTTTGGCCCAATTTATAGTTCAAGTTGTTAAAACCTGTACCACGCCCATCAACTGTAACAACCACTGAGTCCAATTCAGCAGCGACTACAGTGCTAAATGATAACGACCAGCGTTTGGTTACTTGCTGAGAGCCGGGACCTCCATAAATGAAGAACAAGACAGGATATTTCTTATTCTCGTCAAAATTTGGTGGTAAAGTTTCGACAGAATTGATGAGAAATTTTTCGCCTTGCTCATCAGTCAATTCAACAGTATCAAATTTCACTTCTGGTAAAGCATAATCACGTAACCTTTGAGCAAGCTCTTGGTTATCCTCAATCTCTTTAACATTCTTACCCAATTTCAAATCATTGATCCTTTGCGTTGGCACTCCGGGACCCAAGTCGGACAACAAGAGGAACCTTCCACCCGAGGAGAAAGAAGAGCTATAATAGCCTTCTTTTGCAGTGATATCCTTGATAAAAGGGAGCCCGTCATTTGATCTGTCTAATAAATTAACAGAGTGGATATGACGCTCAATTGAAGATTTGATTGTGCTTATAAAGTAAACATTGTTTCTAGTATAGTCAAATGCTGCTACGCCTCCAACAACTTCCCAGTTCCCACTTGTCAACAATTCATATTGAGAACTACTAGGGGGTGAAAAATATGCTAAATGATTGTAACCATCAACAACAACTGTGTCAATATATCCATCTTGTTGACGTCCCGCTGTCTTGTTCTGCGGTACGTATAATGTATGCGAGGTGATCTCAAACCATGAATCTTTTGCCTCATGAGTTCGCACCAATTTTACACCGCTTTCATCTTGCCCGATTAAGAATATTTCCAACAAATCGCTGGCTCTATTTGAAGTCTTAACCAAGAGCTCGTCTCCAACCCAAACAACTTCCGTTATTAATCTATTCAAAGGATCGATAGTTGACGTTTCGAGTAAGTGGTTTGATACTTTGCCCTTTTTTACGTCGTATGTGAGTACACTAACCAAAGGATTTGGGTAGCCTGCCTTGGGGTATTTAATGTTGACCAACTCGGGGTAGTCTGTGTGATTCTTTTGAGCATAAAATGGTATGGTGAATTCTGGAACATCAGTGTTGTTGGACTTTAAAAATGCAAACTTTGACCCATCTGCAGACCACCATAAAACAATATCTGTTCCAAACACTTCCTCTTCATAAACCCAATCTGGTTTTCCATTAAACACTTCAGTCGATCCGTCTTTGGTAACTTGTATCGTTTTGTCAAGTTCAGTGTCTTTCAAAAATATGTTGTTGTTGTATATATAAGCAACGTGGGTAGAGTCTGGAGACCATGACACTGTGGATAACTTGTCTTGAATGTTGCTATGTAAGGGGTTTATTTCTTTTTTTTTAACATCCAAGACCCAATATAAGGCCAAAGAAGAGTGTCGCCAGGAGCTAGAGCTATTGGTCTTTAATATAACTTTTTGAAGGTCTGGCGATGCAACGTAATCTGAAATAGTATACTCGATTTCTTTGTATTTAAACGTTGAATGGTCAATTAATGAGTAGGAATAGCTTTCATTAGCCAACGATTTGACTACAATGTTGAGTTCTCCTTGGTCATCGTTCCCTTCATTGATGACATATGTCCCTTGATCATCATATAATGACTCTGGAGTCTGTATCCATTGGATGCTATGCAACTTGGCATCTAATACGTGTTCGTCAAAAACCTTTTTTGTGAATGACAACTTCCCTCCCAAATCTGGTGACTTGAGCGAGGGCCTAGCATATTGAACAGTATCAATCCCTTCGTCATGCAGTAATCCTTTGAAAGAAACCTGTTGTGATTGTAAAGACTGGAGTGACTGGATGTAAAAACTGTTTCCAAAACTCTGGATTGTGATAAGTAAAAATGAACTTCCCCATACTAGCACACTTAGAAGAATTCCAAATGCGAAATATCGCTTAAAGTTTCTTGGAGACCCCAGTTTGGATGAAGATAGTAATGAGCCCTTGGAGTCGTGCTCTTCATAAAACATATTGCTAATGAGTTTCAAGGTGTATGATGGTTATTGATTATGCCTCTTCCTGTTTTGTTTTCTTGCTTTGTCTATTTGTCTATTTGTCTGTTTGTCTATTTGTCTACTTCTTTGTTTGTCTGTTTAATTTGTAAAGAATAATGTATGGGATGTTGATGACTGTGTGAACAAGAGAAAAGTGGAGGAGGCAATAAAACTATGGACAAAGTGATATGAATATATATATATATAGATGTATATGTATATTCGAGTGTGTGTTTGTGTGTGGGTTCAGTATATATCTAGCTGTTGTGGCGGCTGGTTAGGAAATGTAAAGAAAATCAAAAATAGAATAAAAAAGGGAGTACTGATAGAATTCTATAATTAAAGGTAGAAAAGTTGGTGCCGCAGAATAATACAATTCTATGGCCGTACAAGATTGATGGACTCTTTTGGGCAAAGGTTTTTGAGGTGTGCTTCCGCAAACTTGAAATGTTGAACCTAATTGGGAAATCTAATATGGAAGAAGTTAAAAAAAAAAAAAAAAAAAAAAAACCTTCCCTCGCCTTTCTTCTCCCTCAACACACAAACACACATACACCCACTCCCCCACTTCCCCCCCCCCATCAAAAAATAAAAAATAAAAAATAAAAAAAATAAAAAATAAAAAAAAGACAGAGAACAATTAGAAAGCAGAGTAGTGTACTTTTGGCTAAATTCATAAAAAGTAATCCACACTTTCACAAGAATTGAAAAATGAAAAAAAACAGAAAAACTCAAAGAATCCAGATTGGTAGTTTGTAGCTGTATTAATCTTGTTTTGCATTAGGTACTATGTAGACTCTACAAACACAACTTGAAAGTGACTCTGTTTTTGCTCAATATAACAGAGAAAAGCATTTGTGCTATTGCTTGTTTTAAAATTAATTTCTTTTTTTTTTTTTGTTTTATTTCTATTTCCCAAAAAATATTAAAAAATTTCCGCTTCATTTACACAAAAGAAAAACTATGCGTCCATATATTACACAGCGTGGACTGCCTCGAATAATCTACAACCCGTAAGAGTAGTACGTGCGGCTTGTTTTCAAACGCGTAGTTTTTTCTTTTTTATTTTATTTTTTTATTATTTTTTTTAACATATGTAAACAGATCCAAACTTACCAAACTATTCATTTCGAATTTATCAAATGTGTAAAAGTTACTAGCTTCACAGATTATTTGTACCTGTTTTCTCTTTTTCTCTTTTCTCTTTTTCTCCTGTTTTCAATTTGATATTGGTCAACATGTCACTGTCGGCATCTCCCAATGAACATTCAAAGTCATATAGACATGAAACGCTTCTACGAAGTTTCAGCAATAGCACAACAGATGATAATTCATTGGTTTTGGAAAACACACTAAGCGCCAGCAGTGTACTCCGAATGTTTGAACACGCAATATCATCTCCAAATAACGTGGCTTCACCTGAACTAAAGTATAGTTCTGATATCCTGTCATCACAACAGCCAAATTTTGAAACGTCTCCATCATGGATACAAATCCCGCCCAATGATCAGCAGCTGAACCAGAATCAAAACCAGAATCAAAACCTGAGCCAAAAGCTACAGCAACCTTTGGAAAACATTAATCTCGATCTGTTACCACAACAACATACCAAACCGCCAAATTCTCAACAGTTGCACCAGCAGAAGCTACGAGCGCTCAAGCCTTCGCATATCCCATTGCTTCACTCTCCACCTATAAACCATACCTTTGCACCTTTGAATCACTCATCACCAATTGCGCCAATTGCGCCAAATTTGCCAAATTCGCCAAACGCTGCTGCGAAAGGTAAACTAGACACACCGACACGGCACCATCAAATTGATAGTAGTGAGTTTTTCGATAGAAATAAAGAAAACAGAGAAAGAGATGAATCTTTATTAAACGGTATTTCGAGCAAAAAAAATCCAATTCTTAATCAAAGTTTTCAATCTAATGCTGGTGCGCATACTGAGGCCGATACTAGAGCTGAGGTTGGCACTGGCGCTGAAGTAAAGATGATTATTGATCATGAACAAATTGTTAAGCTAACGCATGAAAACGAGTTGCTAAGAAACATATTACAGAAACGATTGGAACCAAACTCTTGCTCAAGTCAAGATGGAGCAAAGAAATCAGCAAGTACTGAAGTAATGATGCGATTGCAAGAAGAATTGGAATCCGTCAAACAGGACAATGCGAGATTGCGTATTTCGAATAAGCAAATTGAAGCAAGCATGCATAATTTGGAACAAAAGTATAATGAAAGCAATGGAATTGCCAATGGAATTGCCAATGGAATTGCCAATGGAAGTGTTAATGGAATTGCCAATGGAAGTGTTAATGAAAATGTTAATGAAATTGTTGATGAGGGTGCAATAAATGATAAAAATAGAGCTATACTAAGGGAGCAAGAGGAAAAACTTGTGAAAATGGCTAAAGAGATTGAAGAATTGAAGCAATTGAATCAGTCGCAAGAAAATGAGTTAAAGCGTTTAGCAGTAATAAATGATGACGAGAAAATGGCTCAGTTCAACACAACACAGGAGTTTGAACAAACGTTGAAAAAATTAATGAAGAAAATTGAGCAATTGGAAACGACTGCTAAAGCAAAAGGCGCAGCTAAAGCAAACTACGTTCCAAAGGAAGGCGAGAAGACGGGAAAAAATGAGGAAAATGAAAAGGGAATTGGAACCGAAAGTATTGATGGAATTACTTCGTTGAACTTTATTCATCAATCAGAAAATGCTTCACTGGCTCTGGAAACTGGCAGTGTGACTCACAATGTGGCTCACAATGTGGCTCACAATGTGGATCACAATGTGGATCATAATGTAACACAAACTGGCAATGTAAAAATGGTAACTGAAAAAGACGAGCTAATTAACAACTACAATGACAAAGTAGATATTGATAAGGTTAGCTCAAACGACGGTGTTGCAGCAGCAGTGTCTCCATTGGAAAAAGAATCAACTTTGAGGCACACTTCGCCGAATTCGTCTCACGCATCCGAAACTACTTTTACAGAGTCGTCACCAGTCCTTGACCGTGAACAACTTTGTCTGCGCATTTT
The DNA here is from genome assembly GCF_030384665.1 of Lodderomyces elongisporus. Taxonomy (NCBI): domain Eukaryota; kingdom Fungi; phylum Ascomycota; class Pichiomycetes; order Serinales; family Debaryomycetaceae; genus Lodderomyces; species Lodderomyces elongisporus. The sequence continues at coordinate 638,461 of NC_083673.1, forward strand.
TAATGACTGGAGCACATGCAATAAAATATACAAGAAAAATGGTACGGCGATGTCTGAATATGAACTTGCTAAAGTTGATAACTTGTGTCACGAGGATATGGTCTACCTCCTTAAGCATGTAATCACAATGTTTAGGCTAGAATTTACTGATAAATTTGACCATGATTTGGCGAGATTTGCGTGTTTTATTAATCTTGCCTCGAGATTTATTAAGCAAATGCACAAGAAGCTTTACAAAGGTCAGAATTTAAGTTGCTCCTTGTATTTCAGAGGCAAGGCGAAGAAACCAAATGGGGAAGGGGACTCTTATATGGAAGGGTTGCTGGATTGTTTCAGAAATATGCTTTTGACCATCGACGAGTTGAACCAAACTCACAACAATAAATCGCTTTCCGGTTCCGTAGTGTAAATCATTTGAAATGCAAAAGAAATTCTTTAATAGGGTCTTTTGTTAATCTAATTATCTTTCATTTGTTTTTTTTTTTTACTTGGTCTGTTCAAAAATTCTTTTTTCTTTTTTTTTGTTTCCACCATTGCTAGAGTTTAGTTGTTTACTTTTCATTGTATAAAAAGAAATTGAAGAAGGAATGAAAAAGAAAAGAAATAGTGGAAAAGAAAAGCAATAATCATTTCAAGTGCATCCTTCTTTCTTTAGCATTGAGAAATAAAATTTTCTTTTAAAAGAAAAGAACGCTGTATTCGTTAATGTGGTTTACTCAAGTGTTTTCTCTAGAGTAGAGTTTTTGATACTTTGCAACAACTGGAATTTACACGAATATTGTTGTTGGCGGAGTTGACAAAATCTATATATATCCTATTCCGTGCTTCATTACACGTATAGTTGCTATAAAACAAAAGCATCCACTCTCTTGTTCTGTCCTCCTTTCCTTATACTATCACTTCATTTTGTTTTGTCTTCTTTTGTCCTCTTTTGGTCTTCTGTGTTGTTGTTGTTGTTGTTGTTGTTGTTTGTTTGTTTGATTTTTTACTCTGTGGGTTTCTTCAACATGTTGAAGTTGGATAATCCTAGCATTCATATTAAGTTGTTTCTTGTTACACAAATCGTTGTCTTTCATATATTCTAAATCGTTGACTACTTATTCTCTAATTTACATTTCTCAATTCCTAGAACTAATGGGATATTCCTTCTCCTTTTATATTCTTCTTGCTATACCATTAATCCCATTAGTTCTGTTAATCCTTCCTATTATATCTTACTAGTCTTATTAGCATCAACTAGACTCTTGTCCTAATTAACTTTTGTCGATCTTCTCATTCAGCTTCTGATTGGTCAGTGTTGGTCGTGTGTATACCAAAGTGATTAAGGCTTACTCTTGGCAACCCATCGACCTTCCTTTGGGTTGCACTTCTGACTTCAATATATTCTTGGCAACTCATCGACCTTCCTTTGGGTTGCACTTCTGACTTCAACACCCTCTCTTAAGCCTAAATCACTTAATCTTCTTTCTCTCCTACACACCTTGCCCTTAACTTCTCAAATTGTGGTTTTGGTAATATATAGTGAACATATCCGCTATCTGAAGTTTCGTGGGTAAGTATTCAACTAATAGGGATCCTTCTTCAACCTTTTCTCTTATGAAGTGGAGTCTTACATCAATGTGTTTAGTTCGATGGTGGTACACAGGATGTATAGCATGCTTAATAGCACTTTGATTATCTTCATACAACTTAATACTAGTCATATCCAACTGAAATTCTTTGAAAACCTGCCTCAACCATTCAGCTTCCTTTGCATCATCACACAATGACATAAACTCAGCTTCCGTCGTACTTAACGCAATTGTCGCCTGTTTCTTGGATCTCCAAGTAATTGGACCATTAGCATATTTGAATACCAATCCAGAGGTTGACTTTCTCGACAATTTGTAATTGGCCCAATCAGCATCACAATATCCTTCTACTTTTGATCCTTCCTCATATTGATAGGTAATTCCAAAATTCTCACTGCCCTTCAAATATCTCAATACCCTCTTTGCTGCTTTCCAGTGAAGTTCCTTTGGCTCTTTCAAGTATCTGGATAGCACACCAACTATATGTGAGATATCAAATCGAACTGTATTTGCTGCAAACAACAATTTTCCAACTAGACTTCGGTAGTTCGATAAGTCTGTTAGCAACTTGTGATTCTTTTCATCTAATGTTAAATCTTGACTTACCATTGATGGTGTTTTCTCAGGTCTGCATTCCTTCATGTTATATTCTTTCACCATTGTCTCAATATAGTCCCTTAAAGTAAGTCCAATCTTGAAATCATCACTTTGTTTGATATTTAAACCTAAGAATTTACTGACCTTTCCAAGATCCTTCATTTTAAATTCTTTCAATAAATTTTTCTTCAATATTGTGACCGACTCATCAGTGGTTCCTGCAATAAGAATATCATCAACATAAAGTGCAACAATTAACATTGAATGATCATCTTCCTTGAAATATAAACAGTTTTCCGCTCTGTTTCTAATGAATCCTAAATTTCTCAAAACTTTATCAACTCGTTGGTTCCATGCTAACGGAGCTTGCTTTAAACCATATAGGGATTTGTTTAGTTTGCATACCAAGTCTGAACCTTTTGAAATCTCATATCCTTCGGGTTGTTGCATATAAATTTCCTCATCCAAAGTCGCATTAAGAAAAGCAGTGGTTACATCCATCTGATGTAAAAACCATTTTCTTTTGAGCAGCAATCGCCATCATAATCCTTAATGACTCATACCTAATTACCGGAGCAAAGGTTTCCTCATAGTCTATTCCTTTAACTTGACTGAAGCCTCTGGCCACCAACCTTGCTTTGAACCGTCCATCCTTTTTGATTGTGAAGACCCATCTACACGTGATCGCTTTCCTTCCTTTTGGTAATCGTACTAAGCTAAACGTCTGGTTCTCTGCATGTGCACGCAATTCCTCATTAATGGATTCCTTCCATCGATTAGCATCTTTCGAATTCATTGCTTGTTTTAAAGTCTTTGGGACATCTTCCGTTATCATTTTCTCATTTTCTGGCGCAATAGAACTACTGGCAACATAGTTTACTGCATTCAGCTTTGCCATCTGTTGATCAACCAGTTTAGATTCACCATCACTGCCATCATCTAAATCATTGTCCCTCTCTTCATCTGAATCCACTGACATACTCGAGTTGTCATCAACAATTCGAGAAATATCCATTCTTCTATCACGCAGATGATGTTCCATAGCATTTTCCCTCTCTGAAGATAAACTGGGTGGTAAATTGTGATCTCCTATATATTTGTCGTTAGTACGTGGGATCGGCGTCGAATTTCTAGTACGTTTATATCTTGAAGGTGTCATTCTGGAATTTTCAAATGAGAAATCGACAAAAGTTAATTAAGACAAGAGTCTAGTTGATGCTAATAAGACTAGTAAGATATAATAGGAAGGATTAACAGAACTAATGGGATTAATGGTATAGCAAGAAGAATATAAAAGGAGAAGGAATATCCCATTAGTTCTAGGAATTGAGAAATGTAAATTAGAGAATAAGTAGTCAACGATTTAGAATATATGAAAGACAACGATTTGTGTAACAAGAAACAACTTAATATGAATGCTAGGATTATCCAACTTCAACACAACAAAACAATCAATCTGTTATATGTCTGAAGTGTAATGTGTAAAACGTGGACAGCGCTACCTTGAACGTCACGATTTTTGGTGTTGGTGTTCTACAGTATTTATCCATCTACTCCGCAGCTACTACATAGCAAGTTAAGATTTTCGTAGTGAAAAGGAGAGAGGTGCAACGCGAGAGCGGTGCAACAACCAAAAAAGAAGAAAGAAGTATGGAGATTTATATGAACTTTTCATTGTTGAAATATCAATGGATGATTAAATAAGAGAGAGGGAAAAAGTACAGAAACTTATTTGATAGAACGTTGACGATATATGGAAAAAGTAGGGAAGAAGAGTTGTTCGAGATGGAAAGCCAGATGAAATGCATCTTCAAAACAATCAATAATTGAGTTCCTGTTGTTGTTGTAGTAGTAGTAGTGAAATCTCTAGAATTGACGTGTACGTTTTCGATTCACTAGTTTTATTGTTTTTCCTTTCCTGTTGTTGCTGTTGTTGCTGTTGTGGTTGCTGTGCTAGTGCTTGTAGAAGAGAGAAGTTAATATGTGACTTTGTTGTTTGTTTAGTGGCGGAGGGTACAGGGCTGTTCCTGGTGGGGGTCATGGAAATTATATTTCTCTCTCTCAAAAAAAAAGGTTCTCGTTCCAAACATTCGCTGCAACTTGATGCCAAAAAAAAAAAAAGAAAAAAAGATGAAGAAGAAGAACAAAGAAAGCACCAAAATGCAACATCTACTTTTGTTATACAAGCAGAGGGAGAGCAAGGAAAAGAGCATTGGGAAAGGTCAGAAACATCCTACTATTTTTCTTCTTCTTCTTTTTTTTTTTTTGGTAAGAAAAAAAGGAAAAGTAAAACGAAGAGGTTCAATGTTGCTTTAGCCTGCTTTCCGTCTGTCATTACTTTTCTTTTTTTTTTCTTAATTTACTCTTTGTTGTTCCCTTTTTTCTTGTCTCTGGTCCTTGTCTGTTACAAACATTAGTAGCTGTGGTTGGGTTGTTGATCCATTTCTGTTAATTTTCTTTTATTTTTTAATTTTTTTCTTTTTGTAGTCACTTTTATTTGGAAGAATATGCCAGATGAGAGTAACCGTGGTTCAATCACATGATTGCAAAGGCCAAGCTGAGTAGTTTGCAGAATTAGAAAAAGGGCTCTTCTTCATGGGCGTTTATCGCAAAACATAGATGATGATAGAGTATAATCATTTGGTGAATGATATTCACGTATGTGAAAAGATTTATGTTGTAAAACTTGCGTTTTATGTTGTAAATTGTGGTGATGTACGATGTATGATTTATGATCGGTAACTGCCCTTGGAGTAGAGGAGTGATGAAAGGGTACAATGCTTAATAGGTTGAACTAGTAACATTCAACCCCCCCCCCCCTCCTCTCCTACTCTCCTCCTCTCTTCCTCGCCAACCTGAGACGTTTCATCATGTATATTTGTTTTAGAGACGAGTGCTGTTGTTCTTTGATGAGAGTTCCTTGTTAAATATGTGTATATAGATGGAATTTATATTGGGATACACTTGCGTGCATGTAAATATTTTTAACCTAGCCAACTCCGTGTATGACAATAAGATATTTTTAATGCTGTGCTACTTCATTGTTTATCAGATCCGGAGCAACTTAAACCCATTGATTCCAAACTAAACTCCTTTTTGGACTAATGGACATTGACAATTGATATATATATATAAAGTCCGATTCACCACTTTTATAAACAACAAACACATAAACAAGTAACTTCTTCTGTACTGTTTCCCCCTTTTTTCTTTCCCTGAACTAATTGAATGGAAGTCCGTATAAACTTGGTTCATTTACGTACGATCTGGAAAATACATACATACAACTATATATACATACCTACAAATATATATATATATATACTTAAGAGTATTCAGTCGATAGCAAACATCAGATATATAACATCCCACAGTCACATCACATATTCTTCCAAATAGATCCATAAGACAGTTCAAAGAGCAAGAAAAGTACATAATATTCAAAACCAAATTATAAATCCTGACCTGTTCTACATATTCAAAGAAAAAAGTGCGACAAAAGTACAAAAAGTACAAAAGAGAAAAAGAAAAAAAGAGAGGAAAAAAACCCCAAACAAAAAAAAACAAATAAATAAATAATTAGTAACTTATCCTGAGAGAGCGACAATTATGGGGAAATCCGCAATTACCACAAACAATCAAGTGAGACTTCACAGTAGTAATAGCAACAACAACAACAACAGCAGCAGCAGCAGCAACAACAGCAGCAGTAATAATAACAACAACAATACTAATACAAACTTCAACATCAACGATAATATCGGCCACAACACACATAGTGCAACCACAGAGACTCAATCAGGAACAGGTCACTCTGATTATATTGCCACTGGATTTCCAAACCAAAATAATAGACGCAATTACAATCCAGCATCACCAAAGACCAAGCCATCGTTCCCGCAAGTCTCAGATCTCAATAGTCATGACCCGTTTCGGAACAGCAATTTGAGTAACAACAACACTAACAAAAATAGACAACCAACTGACAGTTCACCAACTGCACAAACTAATAACCATAGCAACAATCTTGCATACACCTTTGACAACAAGAATTACCTCAGCCATAGGTCAAGTAGTATAGACGAACGCAAACATCTCGAATACTTGTATAATCAATTTGGCGACGAACTAAACCACAAAGCGCAAGAAAGAATGAGCTATTTGCAACAATCACCACAGCAACCAGGCACACAGTCCAATTCGCATGAACAAAATACAGCTCTGAATCAACAAAAGATCTTTTCGAATTCATACGCAAATTCTCAAAATGCTCCAAGACCAACCAACAGTGCAAACTTGCCGATTACAAGTCCTCCCAGCTCACTGACATCACAACAACAGCAGCAACAGCAACAGCAACCGCATTATGTACCCACAAGATCTCGAGGAGACTCCATCTTCCTTCCACCACCAATAAGCTCGCTGATCAGACCAAATGCAGACCAAGCATATGAAGCAACACCAACAAATTTAATTTCCAACCCCTCGAATCCCTTGGTATCAAGATCAAATAGTATATTCAGCTCACTTATCAATATACCCAGCTCTGCCGGAAACTCAATAAGTGGACAATCATCTAGCGGTAATCCAAATAACAGCAACAACAATAACAACAGCAACAACAATAACAACAATAACACAACAGTAACAACTACAACTACAGCTGCGCCCACGTCATCGTCATCATCTTCATCGAAACCTGGAATGTCTTCAGCAGCAGCACCCCAGTTACCACCGCCTACTAGATCGCGTCAGTTGTCGATTTTTCCAAATCAAGAATTTACCATGGAAGACTTGGAGAATTTGTTTGGTACAAACAAGGAAAGCATGGCAAATCTTTTTGGATGGTCACAGAATGATCCCAAATTTAGTATCAGTGGTGCTGGAGGTGGAAATGGTTCAAAGGCAAAATCCAAAGGCGGCTCATTAGATTTCTCAGCATGGTTAGATAATAGCAATAACAATAGCGGTAACAATAGCGGTAACATCATCAACAACAACAACAACAACAATCCACTTGGCTCGATGTCTTTAGGTGGAAAAAACGGTAACAGCATAACTGAGCTTATTCAGAATATGATCTCTAGTGGTTCAATAGATTTCACAAACATGAACAATCAAGAACGTCGTAATTCTATTCTAAAGATTATTAATGATCAAAGCTCGTTGAAAAATCCACGTAATGCACGAACATCCGATTCATCAATAGGCTCGAGTATTGGTACTACTTTGCGCCAAGATATTTTTGACAAGGATAAGAGTAAAAAATCGCCACTGGATTCGATTGAAAACCAGCAAGGGAACACCAATAAATTTGGTAAATCTGATACTTTGGCTCCAGGGCAAACTTTGCGGGGAAACACAGGTAAAGGTAGCACTGTACCAGGAGGAAAAGATCAACTTTCTCCAACTTCGTCTATATCATCAAAGGCATCGAGAAGAAATGAGGAAGGTCAATCTCCAAAGACTTCACCTACTTTCAGCGAGTCAAGAGTTAATGACCCGTACGCTAGTAACCCTTACAACCAAAGACCTCCGTTGGCCCAAGCACCACAGCAGCGCCAGTACAAAACTAATGCTAACTCAGTATCGCCACTGAATCTGTTTCAGTTTTCGGGATTTCCCAGTTTTAGCAACGCATCCAATGGCCAAGTTAATTTTGCTACTGGCTTTACACCAACTGGTAATCGACAAAATAGCTTTCTCGGTGGCAATTATTCGTTTCCATCTGCACCAGCTTCGCAGCCACTGCAATTTTATAATCAACAAATGCCAATGCAAATCCCATTTCAAGGCCGCGCCGCTCTTCCCCAAAATTTGCAACCACAACAATTACAACAATCGCAGCAATCAGTGCAGCAGCCTATATATCAACCAGTTTATTACCAACAAGGAGTACCTGGCCATACTCAGCAGCAACTCCAGCAACCTCAGCAACATCAACAATTTTACCAACCATATCCACCACAACAGCAGCTGGTACCACAATATTCGCCTTCACAGCAAGTACCAAGTTTGCCCCAGGAAAATTCCAACTCTACAAATTCTCATTCAAAGACTAACAAAAAGAAGACAACCAAGCGTCCCCCAAGGAAAAACAAAGAACCGTCAGTTGAAGATATTTATGGCACAACAAACAATCCAAATTTAATGCCGGCACAACAATTTGCTAAATCCGAAGATGGTCGCCCTCTTTTGGGAGCTACCAAAATTGATCAATTGATGCTTGTTATTCAAGCTCGTGATAAAGGGGTGACCAAATCAATTGAGCAGGGTCCCGATGGTAGCATATTGGCTTCACCAGGGAACTATATCGATGGGTCTGCCGCGAATCCTGAAGGTAATGTATTGCCTCGCCCCGTGAGTCTAGTTGGTGGAGTTGAAAAGCCTCACAGACCAAAAAGTGAAGTCAAGGGCAATGGGGAGATTGATGAGTATGGGCAAAGACAGCAAGGACAACAACAAGGACATTTACAAGGGTTTAGATCAGCTCCAGGTCCAGGTCCAGGTCCAGGTCTTGAGCAAATACAATACTCCCAACATAGAGTAAAAGATAGTGAGGGATCACCTAAACGGAAAAAGACAAAAACCGAGCAATGTCCTTACTGTCTTAAATATTTCACACAGTCTACGCACTTGGAAGTTCATATAAGGTCGCACATAGGGTATAAGCCATATGAGTGCTCATATTGCCACAAGAAATTTACTCAGGGTGGTAATTTACGAACTCATTTGAGATTGCATACAGGAGAAAAACCATTTACTTGTGATATCTGCAGCAGGTCGTTTAATCGCAAAGGTAACTTAGAAGCGCATAAACTTACACACGAACATGTTAAACCGTATGAATGTCGGTTGGATAATTGTGACAAGTCTTTTACCCAGCTTGGAAATTTGAAGTCGCATCAAAATAGATTTCATTTGGAGACATTGAATGCGCTAACTCATAAATTGGCTGAGCTTAGCGGGCCTGCAATAGATAGCCTACCTGCAGACGAGAAGGATTTGCTTCTCTATTTCAAGGACTTATATAGAAATTCAAATAAGGGGATTAGAGGGAGAGGTAAGCACCAGAGAGGAGCTTCTAATGCAGACGGAACTAGTGGTGTAGTGGCTGCACAATCTTCTCCTACCCAATAATAGTGGTGGAAATAATGTCACGAATGAAAACGGAAGCAACCGCAACAACTCCACCGATTAGAAGAACACTTAAAGACTGCTACTACCATATCACCACCATCACCATCAACAACAACAACATCAACAACATCAACAGGATTATAAACAGCTACGGTTAATTTTGACCATGCGTCAGGGCTCCGAGGTTGTCCTCTTTTATTTTTTTTTTATTTCCCTCCTTCTTCTTCTTGTTTCTTTATTTTGGTCTCAATTCATTCATTCCTATCCTACCTTTCAATCTTCCCTTTCTGCCTTTTCTATGTTTATCCATGGTTGTTCCATTGTTTGTTTTCCTCGTGCTTACCCTTAGCGTGCTGATTTTATTTTGATCCTTTCAATTTTAATGTTTATTATTGGTCTTATACTGTGCAAATTCATTTCTGTGTTTTCTTAATGTGTTATGTGTATGAGCTTTAGTTTTGTTTTCAATAAAAATCCCTTGTGTATATATAACTATGTAATAGATGATGATGGTTTAGACAAAGTATGTTAAGAAACGCGTAAACTCCACCTTACACTATGATAAATACTTTTCTCTCTCCTTCCTCCTTCTATATATGGTGTTTACTAACAAGAATATTCTCACTATTCCGAAAACTTCGTATCGCGCGATCTTGGAAATTCGAATAGCGTTTGAAATTCCAGAGAGGCTATACATAAACAACTCCACTTTCTTTCTTTCTTTCTTTTTCCTCTTCTTCTTCTTCTTCTTCTTTTTTCTTTTCTTTAAATAAGCAACTATACTGGTTTGTGATTTCCCTAATCCTAATTTGAATATGAACTTTCTCTCCAAGACACTAAGTACTTTTACGGGAAGTTCAATACCTTACACTTTCAAGGAGAAGATAGTTGACCCTATCACGCCAACTTCTTCCATACATCAGATTGATAGCTCAACTGTTTGGTCGCTATACAATGGTATCAACCCAAAAGATTCTTCTCCTGTTTCAATTTTTGAGTTTAATTTGCGTGACACTAGAGTACAAAGATGGGAACTGCTTGCAAGAAATGCTTTCAAGAAACTTAAGACTATAAAATACCCAGGTTTAGTATCAGTCGTGGATTTTATAGAAAATGATTCTTACCTTTACATAGTTACGGAGAGAGTCATACCATTGGCCTTGTACATTAAGGAACAAGACACTAAATTGCATACTGATGCAGTTACAGCAGGAATATATGAAGTGGCACAGAGTTTACGCTTCATTAATGAAGATTGCAATTCTGTGCATGGCGGATTGAATTATTATTCCTCTGTATTTGTCAACTCTCAAGGAGATTGGAAGCTTTTTGGATTTGAACTAGTTACCAATCTACAATCGGACCCTGACCAAGCACTATATCGATTGAGCCAGAACATGCCAGGTAATACTTCTCATGGGGATATTGACATGGAAGCAGTTAGACGAGATCCTAAAAAGTATGATGGATATTTGTTGGGACAGTTGATTTATGCATCCTTCAACAATGGAGTCGTGGATACAACCGTCAAAATTCCAGTAAAATTACAAGGGCCGGCAAAAAGATTGAATGCCAAAAGGAACACCGTGGCTCAATATTTAAAAGAAACGGAACAATATCATGAACAAAATATGATCATTAGATTCAATCACCAATTGAGTGAGTTAAAATTCATCAAGGAAAACGATGCAAAGCTAGAATTTTTCAAACATGAATTGCCTCAGTATACCGAGGAGGATATTTACCCACCAGGATTTTTAAACTATAAATTGTTGCCGGAATTGATTAATCAGTATCATCATTTGAGCAAGTCCCAAGGGTCCACCAGTATCACCAATGCAAATATAGTACCCAGTTCTTCTACCGGATCCAATGGGTCAGAAGTGCATGCCAAACAAGAAACAATGTCCGTTTTACTCAATCTTGTCATTAAATTTGGCGTGAAACTATCCGAGGATGAGTTTAATAAGCAGATTAAGCCTCTTATCTTTGAGGCATTTGCGCAAAACGATCGAGCCATTAGATTGATATTGCTCACACACTTGCCAGATTATCAACATTTTTTGACTGATTCGGATGTTCAATACAAAATTTTTACTCCGTTGGTCACCGGGTTCCAAGATACTAATTTCATGATTCGTGAAACAACATTAAAATCAATAACAATAGTCATTGACAAGATTTCCGTGAAGCAGGTTAACCAGGAGCTTTTGCGTATACTTGCTAAATCGCAAATGGACCCAAAACCTTCGATTCGCGTTAATACATTGGTTTTGATTGTCAAGATCTCTTCCAAAATTTATGCAAACTCAAAAAACAATGTATTAATTACTGCATTATCAAAGTCATTGCGTGACTCATTTGTCCCATGTAAGATGACCGCATTGAGTGGCTTTGAATCGCTTATTGACGAATTCTCTTTGGAGGAGATATGTTCCAAGATCTTGGGCCATTTAGCAATTTCCCTAATGGATAAGAAATCATCAAAAGTTAGAAAGGCTGCTAGGAAAGTTTTTGATTTGTACTTGAGTTCGGTGGAAGCACACGCTAAAGACTTGCCAGTCCTTGAAAACGAGGACGACGAGGATGAAGAAGAAAGAGAGTTTTATAAAAGGTATGCACCACAACAACAGAAGGAAACTGTTGCAGATGATTCTGCAGCAAAGCAAGTTGCTGAAAGCACGGGTGGTGGATTTGGATGGGGCATGATGAGTAAATTGACTTCTCTTGGCGGCAGCAGTACCAATATCAATGCTGTAGGAGCTGGTGGACAATTAAACCATGACTTTAATCACTCAACCCCTGATATTACCAGAGTATCAACCCCGACCCAAAGAGAATTGCCAATTTTGGATATTGAAAGCTCAAATGATGGATGGGGCGATGGCGATGGCGAGATCGAAGTCGATGAAGATTGGATTGGAAACAATGAAGATGACATCAACAAAGAAGAGGAAAACAAAAAGGAAATAGGGAGAGATATATTTAGGCAACCACCAAAGATTGTGGAGAATACAAGAAAGCTCAATCTTGGAAGATCGACTGATGTACCGACCGGAAGACAACCGTTAAGAAAACCTTTAAAAAGCACAACGTCGCTCAAATTGGGAAGCGCGTCAAGAGCTGCTGAGAAGAAGACGAAGCCAAAATCCGCGCTTCAATTAAATCTCAAGTTAGATGACGATCAGACTGAAGATGGCTGGGATGAAACTTGGTAGTTGAAATGCTTATAGAACTTGTATAAAAGGGATAATCTCTCATCCCATTTTAATTTATTTATTTATTTCTTGTTTAATTGTTTATTTAAACGAATTTTTAAAAACTTTTTCAATTGTTTACTACTTTATTTGGCTTTTTACCTAGCTGCTTTTATTTATTTTCTTTTTCTTTCTGCATCTTCATATTTATATATATATATGTATATGTGTATATGTATAGATATATAAGTATTTGTATACATCTTTAGTTACTCGAAAGTTTATTAAGTTTAAATATCTTTAGTTGGATGCTTCACGTTTGCATGTAGTGGGTACCGCGCACTGTGCAGCAAAACTCATTACAAAAAACTGCAAAATCAAAATTATGCCCACGCATACAAAACAAGGCGAATTTAAACAAGTTTTAATTGCAAATAATCATCAACTATAAACGCTTACCTGATCAGAGATATGAACCAAAGTGGGAAAGCTTTATTAAATGGAAAAGGCAGCAATAATGGACGAACTCCACTAAATGATAGGAAAACTCGCCTTTATAATAGTCGAGCCATCAAAGCCCAAACAACAGAATCTGCTTATGACAAACAAGAGTCGATACTCAATGTACCTCAATTTTTGGATGCTCGTAAGTTTGAAATTAATGCTTTTGAAGAATCACAGCTCAAGAGCAAAAATGCTATGGCCACAAGATGTTTCCAAGCTTTGCCTCGTGCGATGAGACGGAGAGCGGCATCTCATCATGTTTCGAGGATTCCAAAGAGGTTGCGACGCAAAGCGATTCGTGAGATGAATGGTGCCAATGGTCCCCCGCAAAAACGTCTGCCTCGAGGGAGGCAGTTTTTTAAGCTCATGCAAAAGTATAGGGTATTGAAGGCTGCATCTAAACTCAGGCAAGATCGGCAAGAGTTTAACCCAACTTTAAAGCATGGTAATGTTAGGAAATATATCAGGAGTATAACGAGGGAATTGTATACACTACGAAAAAATGATCACCAAAAGCGCTTTCTATTGAACAATTCTGCTGGAGCAGTTGATAGAGCTTTTGCTCTAGGTACCGCCCTTGGTGGTGGTAGTGATGGTGGTAGTGATGGTGTTGGCTTTGGCTTTGGTGGCAGCGGTGAAAAAGGAGGTTTTACTGGAGTTGATCCTGCCATGGCTGCAGCTGGCAAATTGGCCACCCCGAGCTTGGGAGGTCTTAAATATAGAAGTCGACAGAAGGAATTTGTATGGGTTCCGACGCATGTTTGGCATGCAAAGAGATTTAAGATGTGTAAACAAAATGGGTTTCAAATTCCATTCACACCAACTCAAAAATGCTTCAAAATGATGAATAGACAAAATCGGTATAAAACGGTATGTTTCGATACATCGTATTACGCTACGATGGTTGTATCCACAACTGTAGCGGCTACGTCTACGACTACGACAGCGGCATCTCCATTAACTGCTCAAGGCTTAGGGTCAAAACTCGACGACGTTACCTTTAGTAAAATCCTTCAAAGTTTATTAAATAGAAACGGCCCCATTCCTAAATCTATAATACAGGGCAAAAAATCTTACGTTGGATGGATATACTGGAATGGAAAGAGAATTGCGCCTGGTTTGGTGTTTGTCAATAGAATGTGTGGACAATTGCTTATTCGGATTCCAAACGAGACTTATACGTTTTTCTTTGAGCAATTCAACAAGGCGATTGCTAATGACGAAATTAAAGCTCGAACCGTGGACTGCAGATATTCCATAGGTGGCATTGATTTGTCGGGACCAAGCGGTCTACGAAGTTTGAGTAAAGTTTTCCACATGAAAAATACATCACAGGAGATGTCCAACATCTGGTCCTCACTATCATCACTGAGTGATAATTCCTTAATCCCAGTGGGGACAACTCTTTCATTTAGCATCTATGATCCAAGATTATGGAAAAGACCAACGAAATTACCAATAAGAAACAGTGTCGAGAGCATCTACAATGTTTTGATGAATTTGAATGCTGGTCTGACCATTGACCATACAACTGCGAATTCTTTGATGACTTCACAAGGAAGGCAAGATTCTTACAAAGATCAATTGACCATTAAGGAATTGGGAAAGATATTTCGTTACAATACCGACTTTTCCAAAGTGCTGCATAGCACAATCCCGGTGATATTGATCAAGACCGAGCCGCAGCGCTGGACAGTATTGTGTCCGTGGTATTGGGTTCTTCCTATATGGCTTCAGCTTGTTAAGGTTCTGGATGTCAAGCCTGGTGGATTAAAGCAAATGCAGCAATTTAGTTTTGAGCGAAAGCAACCTGTGTTTCCCAGAGATTATTTATGGTTACCGGAAGGCTGGAAATACAATAATATAGCAGGTGATTTAGCAAACGCGTCGGATTCGAGAAAGCCAAAGAACGTGGTAAAATTACAAGATTCTGAGAATCAATTCTCTCAAGTTTTCAACGCGTACAAGGCTGACTGGTTTACTTTGAGGAATTTGCTTTTCTTGTTAAAGTATAGAAAACAAATCATGTCACCTGATGGGGTAATTGATAATCCTCTTGATGACCCCGAAAGGAAACTAGAAACTATTGACGATGTGATAGCAATGACCAAGTTTTTGAAGAAGGAGCAAGAGCTTTGTCCCGAGTCCATTCCTATTAACATTTATGGTGGTAAGAAAAAAAAGGATGAAAATGGACATGAAAAACTACTTTTCGATGGAATGGATCATGTAGAGTCCATTCCCAAAATCATACTTACAAGCTTACCTGTTGTTCAAGTCTGTGTTCAGGTCACCAGAGATGGCGTAATTGAAGACAATGCTAGACTATATGCTGTTCCTAATAGCTCTGATGTGAATGCAATTGGGTTTGTTACAACTGGTGGAATGAATTTAAATGTGGGCAAATGCACTGGGAATGGCTGCATCATTGCAATAGAGAAGTACATGAATAAATCAGTAAAAACCATTTACGTGAGGAACCCCGGCAAGTCCAGTATATATGCTTGTACATATGAATTAGTTGATGTTTAAAGCTGGTATTGAGTATATGTGTGTAATTTTAAATAAATGTTTATTTTCTCCGGCACAAGTCGTGCGCGTGTGACTACAACTCTGCAGTATAAATAAAAGTTATTGGATGCTAGTAGAGGTGCGAAAGAAAGAGACAGTGAGAAGTAGAAAAGAGGCGGTAAAAAAAAAAGTATTTAAGCAGAAAAATTTGTCTCGAATTTTTTTCACCTACTTTTTTTCCCCTTTCTTTTCTTTTCTTCTTCATACTTACCTAGAGATATTACAGGAGATCAAGAAGTTCTGTAATCGTTTGTTAGATTTAGAGGCATTGCACATTTCCGATTAACACTTTTCTATTTTCTTCCTTTCTTTGTAAAGGAGAATAGGAGATTGTGTCGGAGACCGCCATAGATCGAAGAATGCCAACTTTCATTAATGGTCTATGTCATTTCTATGGTTGATGAAGTTTGGAGAAGACTTTTTGGTTTCACTTGTGGGATCTAGAGTTTTACTTTGGATGGATTCAGTCGTGGGATGGTGTGGATCAGAAAGTGTGGATCTTTTAATTTTTGATTTTTTTTTTAATTCAAAGTTTTTTTTTTTTTGAAAATTTTTTTTTCCTTTCTTTTTTTCAAGAAAAAAATAAATTTTTTAAAAACCAATCATAATCCCTATTTGATTATTTTTAATTCATTCAAGTCGGATGATTTGAATGAGTTAAAAGTGGTTTGAATTAAGGGAATCAGCCTGGCACCTTTGCTTTTAATTTCAAGGTCTTTTTTGAATGCAATTGTACCAACTCAAAATGAATTATTTCAGATCAAATTGCGGTGAAATTTTACCAAAAGGAGAATATATATATTAGATGTTTCTTTTTCTTCAATTCTTGTTATTTTTTTTTTTTAAATTATTTTTTTTGGTTTTGGTATCTAGTCGTTTATTGAAATTTTATATAACGTTATGAGCGAACTGTACTGTTCTGTATAAACCTTGAGCTCTCCCACATTTTCATCAATGATTCTTTGAACAAGTTCACATTATAATCTACGATAGCAATTGACTTTTCAGATGTGGCATTGTAACTCGCTAGCTCGTGTTCGTCGTTTCCAATAGACTCATTTCGTATTAGTGCGACCAATGCAAGACCTCTGATCATTTGTTTTAGGTATAATATTGACCCATTCGATAAATGACTGATTGACTTCAACTCTTTCATCTCGCCATTATTTGTGTTTCTGTTTAAATTTGGGTTTATATTGTTGGTTGTGGCGTCGTCGTAATTATTCTTTCTTGCCCTGTTGGTAGACTTCTCTTGCAGACTCTCGTTTTCAATATACAAATCGTCCAAATCAATGGTGATATCAATAAACTCAGCACAAACTTCATAAGTCTTAATATCCACCGGCAGCGAATCTGTTGCTACATATATTTTTGAGTTGACGTCAAACAAAAATACCTTGTCAATGTTTGAGTGCTGGACCAAATTGTCCAACATGTGCTCTAAGGAGGGCAACTCCGGTATTAGCCTCTGCACAATTCGCGAGAATGCTTCATATATAGAATGGTCGAAAATAGATGTCAAATAGAAGCTGACAGAGACACCTTCTAGACCCAAGTCCAATAACTCGTCTCCCGTACGTTGCATTATATCCTGTTGTGCATCCATTCTGTAATCTTCACTTAAACCATCGACCTTGTGGATTAGTACTTCGATGTTGATTTTGGGGTTGACGCGATATGCAAAGTCAATAATCATTGATAAGTTGGTCAAGGCATTTAGATACTCATCCTGAGAGTCAATCACATACACTAAAGCTCCCACGGATGAAAATAATCGTTCTGAGTCGTAATTAGGCTCAAAGTAATTTAGTTGACCTGGTAGTTCCATCACTGACAAATCAATTAGCGAAGAGAATTGTTCGTTTGTCGGCTTTGATGTGGACTCTAAGTACAATGTGTCCAATGGTTGCATGTTGTGGAAAACAACCTTGCATATAGAAGACTTGCCACCTCGCCTGAGACCCATAAGAAGAATCGTCGCATTTGAGTCCTTAGGATTGGGAATCACTGTTGCTTCCATATTGGTAATTTTTTTTTCTTTTCTTTTCTTGTTATAAATGTTGTCAAATTAGTAGTCAATTGTAAGGGCGAGTGGTGGTGAGTAGTGATAATGGTGAAAGTATCAATAGTTGAGAGTGGCTAGTAATGGTTGCGGCGTCGGAGGAAGTGATAGTATCGTCTATAACGAATAATTCCAATGTTTTTTTTTTCTTTCTTTCTTTCTTTCTTTCATTCTTATTTTCTTTTCTTTTCGTTTCTCTTTTTTTTTCCCTTTTATATTTTTTCCTTTTTGACCTGTTCGGGGGAGCGGCTTAATACTTATCTAAACACAGATATACCGATATAGATTAATCAATTTTTTTTCTCTTTCTTTTTTTTTTTTCAAGCAACAGAGAGCAAGCATGATTATAGGAAATTACAAAAAAAAACAAAAAAAAACCGTTGAACAACTAGTAAAATGCGTAAACATGATAGTATTATATATTAAAAATAAAGGTTCAATTGTCCCTATACATAACTATGGTCTTAAACGTTTTGGATCTCTTGGGAACAAAGATGCACGACGGATATTCTTCAAGTCCAAGAAGAACATAACCACTCTCTCCAAACCAATACCACCACCAGCATGTGGTGGACATCCGTACGTGAATGCATCAACGTAGTCGTTCAATCCAGGTACATTAGGATCAACTTCGTGTGCCCTCATTCTTTCTTTCAATAACTCTGGGTCGTGAATACGTTGAGCCCCTGATAAGATTTCTTCACCTCTCATGAAAAAATCATAAGAGTTGGAGTAATTTGGATCTTCTGCATCGGGCATGGTATAGAATGGTCTAATGGCCAAGGGGAACTTGTCCAAGATGTAAAAATCGGTGTCATATTTTTCACGCACCAATTTACCCAACAACCTTTCATTCTCAGTTGACAAATCTTCGTAGTCACCAACTTCTTTACCTGCCTCTCTCAACATGGCAACACCTTCTTTGAAGTGCAACTTCACCATCTTACCATCCTTAGGAATCTTGAACTCTTCAACTGGAAATTGCCTTCTAACAGTATCAATCTCCTTACCAAATCTCATCTTCAACTCAGTGAAGATAAAGACAAATAACTCTTCCAAAACTTCCAAAACTTCATCGTAATGTTCTTCAAAAGCCATCTCCAAATCCAAACCAGTAAACTCCGTCATGTGACGATGAGTATTTGAGTTCTCAGCTCTAAAAACTGGAGCAATCTCAAACACTCTTTCGAAATCACCAGCAATCAATTGTTGTTTATACAATTGTGGAGATTGAGCCAAAAAAGCGGAACCCTTGAAATAGTTAATTTCAAAAACATTGGATCCACCTTCGGATGCAGCACCAATGATCTTTGGGGTGTGAATTTCGGTAAACTTCTTTTTTGTCAAGAATTCTCTGAATAATTGGCACACGCCTGATTGGATCTTGAAAATGGCTTGATTAGTAGGGGTTCTCAAATCAATGACTCTAGCGTCTAATCTAGTATCCAAGTTGACAACTGGCAAGCCCAACTCCTCAGCCTCTTGCTCAGTTCTAGAGGCATCCTCGATCAAAAGCGGTAATTGTTCAGGAGTTTCTTGGATGGTGAAGATCTTTGTAATGTGAATTTCCGCATCTTGTACAGTGGCGGATTTCACTAATTCGTCAACTTTAGCAACTTTACCTTCGACCAACACAATACTCTCCAAGTTGATACCTCCGGCCCATTTCACCATTTGTTTAGAAATAGCAGTGTTATCTTGCTCCTTGTTGGTTTTTAACAAAGCTTGGATTAAATTGGATTGTTGTCTTAAAGTGAGAAAGACCATGGTTGCACCTTGCTGTCTAGTCTTGTGCACTCTAGCTCTAAATACAACTGTCTTTCCGTCATCGGCAGCAGATAAGTCAGAAATGTTGACTCTTGTGGTGTCTGTTTTTTTAGAAGAATTGATGATTGGCAATTTCCCGTAGTTTGCCTTTGCAGGATCATTAGCTGCCTCCTGTTCCCTAGCTGCCTTCTCTTTGGCTAATTGGGCTTCTCTTTCAGCTTTTTTGGCTTGTTTTTCCTTCTCTTTCTGCAATTTCTTCAATGCTTTCTTAGATAATGGCTGACCATCTTCTCCCAAGATGACTTCCTCCTCTTGCGCTGGTGCTGTTTTGTCTTCTGAAGAAGCCGTAGCTTGCGCTTCGCCTTGTTGTTCCTTAATCGACAATTTTTCCATTTCCCCTGTAGCTGACATTGTTTGAAAAATATTAGATAGCCTGTTTTTTTTTTTTTAATTTTATTTCTTTTGAAAAATAGAACAAACTATGTATTTATATATTTTTTTGCTATGTATATATGTGAAAAAAGATATTTTATGTGTCATTTGAAAAATTTGAATAATTTCACACAACGAAACTATTGCTCGCTCGGCAGTTTTGCAACACATTGAGAAATGGCGCATAATACACTACATTATAATACATCGCACTACAAACTGCCTAGGATATACCAAATTTTAAATATCCAACATCAAATAAACCACATACCACTTTTTATACAACAATTACAAAAACATGTACCATACAATACACAATGCTCACGCCTAGGCAAAATGTTTCGCCTTAGTGATACTTGCAGATAACAGGATCAGTAAAATAACAAACAAACAAATAAACAAACAAACAAATAAACAAACAAACAAATAAACAAACAAATAAATAAATGAACAAACAAACAAACAAGCGAACAAACGAACAAGCAAACAAGAAACGAGACCATTTTCTACTTTGCTTAGTTCAATTACTGTAATTCCTCTTCTTTGTTTTCTTCTTGGCCAGCTTCATCCTTTATCGCAGTTGTTGATAATTCTGCAAGCTTTCGAAGCTCTTCCTTCTGTTTCTTCCTCTCCAAACCTTCACGCATCATCCTCTCTCGCCTAGCCTCTTTGCTTTCCCAATCCAGATTCTTTCCCGATCTATGGTTTTCCTTGGATTTCTGGTTCTCATCCTTTTTATCTTTGTCTGCTTGCACATTCAAACCACTTTCGTGAATAAATGTTTCAATAGCAGCATATAATTGGTTCAATTTTCTAAAGTTTTCCTGAAATCTATCTAAAGATAGCTGTGTAATGTATTCTAAATACTCTTTGCTAACAATGCAACAAAGAGAATCCAGATCATCCATGTAGCCAATCGGTACGTCAAGTTTAATTGAGATTCTAATTGCCACATTTAATCCACTACCTACCCCACTTTCTCGAAACCCACAGCTCATCGCTATGGCGTATAATTTGTTAGCTGTTTCCAAATCACGACATTTGACGTGAAGTATTAATGCTTCGTATTTAAAAAGAATACCTCTTTGACCATGCGACGATGAAGATGAAGATGAAGCTAATGATGCTGGTGTTGATGTAGGTGAGATGTATTTGAAGTCAACGGTGTTATACCATCCAGGTAGCTCCTTTGGATCATGTGTGACAAAGATCCAACGACCTTCATTCCCTTTAGCGACAACCCTATCGGGTGCTGTGCCCTCTAGATAAACAGAAACACGACCGCTACACGATGATGTTGTCACCATATTTTCGTGAGAGTTTATGAGGTTAATGATCGGGATGCAATACTCATCAATAGTACCTTTTGGCGAAGCATCCACATTTTCAGGACTATTGGACAAGATCTCCTTCAAAATACTCTGTTTCTTCTGTTGAAATGGATCTTGCATGTTATTTTTTTAAATAAAATACGGAGTCTGGGAGATGGTCAAGTTGAGGTGAATCAATACAAAAAGAAAATAAAAAAAATAATATAATAATATAATAAGAACTAAAAGAAGAGAAGAAAGACAAACGAAAAAAGACAAACGAAAAAAAAAAATGGATGCAAAAATGATGAATGGAAAATTTCAACAATTGAAATTATACAAATCAAAAAAATTGAAGCTTTAAGAAAATATTTAATCCCCATTGTGGTTCATGTTACCACTAAAAGAAAGAAAAATAACAAATTAACAACCATTAATCTTGAATATATAAAGTGTCTAAAGAGTACAAATCGGTTTATACGAAATAAATAATCAGAGAAAATAGCAAAAAGAGA
The DNA here is from genome assembly GCF_030384665.1 of Lodderomyces elongisporus. NCBI lineage: Eukaryota > Fungi > Ascomycota > Pichiomycetes > Serinales > Debaryomycetaceae > Lodderomyces > Lodderomyces elongisporus. The sequence goes on from NC_083673.1 coordinate 660,127, forward strand.
CAGAGAAAGATAAATATCGAAAAAGTACATGTATCAAGCATTTGAAAACTGTGACTTTGAGAAAGAAAAAGAAAAAGAAAATGAAAATAAAATAGAATTAAATAACAGAGTTTGGGCTGTAAATTGTTTATACATCTAATTGACTCTTTTATTACTTTTTTGATTTATCCCATTCTTTATCTCCCCCATTTTAAGTTTTGTTATTTCCTTTCGACACTTTATTTCACGGCAAGAAGAAATTTCAGTTCATCTTCTTTGTTGAATTGAAAAATTGTCTTCAAAACAGGTAATAACTGCTCCCTCTGTTCCTTGTGCTCAAAGTATCCAAGGAGAACATTCTTTAAATATGCAATGTTGGTTCCATTGTTTTGTTCCAGCGCTGCATCCAGAGTAGCACTGATAATAGACGAGCTTCTGCTTCTCTCCTCTGATTTTTTTTTCTCACTAGCTTCATGATCTTTCATGAGTCTATATTGTTGAGTGAGAAGTTTATAGTTTTTAGATAATCTCTCAAATTTCAAAATGTGATCCTCATTTAATTTTTTCAAATTTGCATTTGACTTTTCCAAATCCTTTAATCGATCACTAGCAGAGCTAAGAGCAGCACGGAGTGTATTTATCTGACTTTCTAAACCAGCAGACGAATGTTGTGCAATCTCATCATTATTATTGAATTCCTCAACCTTGGCTGAAGACTTTGCTTGCAAAGAACGAATCTTTTCGGATTGAACGCGTAAACTTTCCCTGGCTTCCGATAAAAGGATCTGAAGATCATCAATATCTTTTTGCTTCTTTCGCATCAATAGATTTGTGCTCCGCTCGATATCCGATTTCTCTTCCAAAATTCTCGTAAGCTCTTGTTTATGGTCGGTTTCACGTTGCTTCATAATCTCCTGCGCGTCCACTAGTAACCTCCTCATATTACTGGCTTCCCTAATCTTCTCTTGCAACAACCCGCGTGACTCCGAGATATCGTCCTCCAAGCTATCAATTCTCATATTGTATTCTTTTGACCTCATTGCTACCTCTTCGTATTGTTTTTTGTAAAGAAGCACCTCATTCTTGGCATCCGATGTGTCACTCAACAACGACTCGAGTTGACCTTTTGTCTTTTCAAGTTCATTCCGTACCTCTTGTTTCTCTTGTTGCATTTTAATCAATTGTGCACCGATGGACTTTTCATTATTAATCAATTGTTCTTGCTTTGTTAAAAGCTCATTCTTATCTTTTAAAAGTCCTATTGAATTCTCTTGCAATTGCTCGTTTGACTTTGTCAACAGAGAAATTTTATTGGTATATGTAGATTTTTCCGATTTCAAACTTTCAATTCTTGCATTTAAATCTTTAATGGTTTCGTCTTTGTGTTTGAGAGACGATTGCAATGAGGCGATTTCAAGCTTAAGTGAAGTATCATTGTTTTTGAAGTTGGACAATTCGGTGATTCGAGCTTCAAGGTTGTTCTTCTCCTTTTTATAGTCAGCCAACTCATTCCTAGCGGTTCCCAATTGCGATTCCAATGCTGTGGCTTGCTTCTTATGCTCTTGAATTTCTTTTCGCAACAAGGTTTCCACTCGTTTGCTCTCTTTTAGGTGTTCGTGTGCTTCTTCTTCCAATGAAGAAATCTTTACTTTGAGAGTCAGAATCTCTGTTACCTTTTTGTCATGTTGATCTTTCCAATGATTTTCACCATTGGATACAACATCCGAGGTAGAAGTAGTATTATCAATATTATTGGAGGTTATATTTTTGCTTTTGCCTTTGCCTTTGCCTTTGCCTTTGCTTTTGCTTTTTGCTTCAGCTTCATCTTCATTAAATGATTCATTACTTCTACTCTTGAATGCTTTAATTTCATCCTTAGCAGTCACTAAATCGTTTCCCATAGATTTCAAGGAATCGCGTAAATCTTCAAGTTCCTCCTCCTTGTCTTCTAATTTCTGTCTAGCATCCTTTAACTTGGTAACTAATTCTTTAATTTCTTGATCTCTTTGTGTCAATATATTTTCAGTATTGAGAGACAGAGAAAATTCTGCATCCTTGGTAGTGTCCTCGTCAAGCTTTTCAGTAGAAGGCATATTTATCTCATTTGATTGATTTTGTTTTCCCTTCTTTTCCTGCAATTTCTCGTTTAATTTGCTTAACTTCTCATCTTGTTCAAATTTGAGTTTTTTAAGCTCTTCTGCTTCCTTTTTAAACAGCTGCAGTTCATTTTCGCTATTCTTTATTCGTTCTTGCAATTCTTTGTTTTCTTTCTTCAAATTTTCAATTGTTTTTTTGGTTTCTTCAAAAGTCTGCTCGCCTTCAAACTTGGCACACTTAAAGCTTAACATGGAATTTTCTTTTGTTAGTTTCCGAATTTCATTGTTTTGCAACTTGTTCTTCTCTGTCAATCCATTTAAGTATTCAACTAGTACTTTTGCATCGGATATGGATGAGATTGGAGTGTGTTCTTTCAAAACATTCTCAAATATCTGGATTAATTGAGACTTGCGCTTTTCAATTTTGTAGGCTTCCAAAAGCACAGGGTATTTTTCTTCGTATTTTGCAAATTTCTTTAATTTCGACTTTATGGGAGCGGGTAAATCATTATAATCATTATTTGTTGCTGGTGTTGGTGTTGCTGTTGATAGTGGTTTGGGTCGATCATTAGTTCCTTCGGCCGTAGATTGATTAGACTCTGTGTTAGGGACACTTTCAGTAGATTCTTCTGAGGTAGAACTAGATTTATTGGCATTTAAATTGATGTTGGGAGAAGTCACTCGAGTAGGCGTTTCTGATTCATCTGTAGGCTGAACCAATTGCAGACTATCAGGTGTTTCTGCTTGAAGTATTTTAGAGTTCCGCTGTAGTTGCACTAAAGGATCTGGTTTCAGCTGTTGTGGCTGTGAGGCTTGTTGATCTGGAGCACTCAAATCATTGAGACTCTTTGCCACGTCCTCTGAAAAGTTCTTTAATTTCGAAAACATCAAACAACGGCAATGGGTTTGTACAAGTATACCCAATTGATTGCTCAATCGTTACTCTTAACTAACAGCAAGTGGTGAATGATCAATATGAAAGCGAGAAACTTATGGTTGAGATATCAAAAGGTGTTGGTGGCGCTTTTGTCTCTTGTCTTTTGTCTTTTTATTTTCTTATTTATTTTCTTATTTATTTTTTTATTTATTTTTTTAATATTTTTTTAAAATATTTTTTGCGTTGTGTTGCAAAATCTCGAGGGATTCGCACTCTTTTCCTTCTGACTCCTAGCTTTCGCATTCAGTGCTGCTTTGTGCGGAAATAATGAAACGTAGAGGGAGAGCTGAAAGGGGAAGAGAAAAACGATTAGGAACCTTTCAATTTATCACGCTGATTAATTTTTTTCGAAATTATTATCTCGCTTCATATTCACACAACAACCACAAATCCAGTATTTCTTATCAGTATAATCTTTGTCTTTAAAGAAAGAAAAAAAACAATTCTACATCAAAATCCAACTATTTGTTAACTCATACGCCAACAACGTTTCGGAAAGTAAAAAGAAAGAATAGAAAAAATAAATAATTATAGACTATCGACTGATATGCCAAAGAAGGACAAGAACGAAACTAAATTACAATTATCTCGACTCCAATTAAATGTCGAGGAAGCAGAGGCAATAATCGAAGATAGAAATAATCTCCTAAAGTTAAACCTCTCGCCGTCAGCTAATGACAATGAAAATTTGACGGCTTTACTAGGGAAAATCACGTCGTTATTTAAGTCATTAGAAGATAGTTTTCGAGTAGGTGGGGTGCGAAGTAAAGATACTGCTTTTTTTGATCAATTCAACGATCTTGTTCAACTTTATCACAAACTTTATACGGATTTGCAGACAGATCCTAGTATTGACGTTTCTTCCTATAAGTATGAGAAACCTGCTCCCACTACTACCACTACCAATACTACTACTACTAGTAGTACCGCTACAACTTCTCCAACACCAGCTGCGAAAACCACAACTGCAACTCCTTCAAAAAGTGTGAGATTCAAAGACACTCCCGAGGTTGAAGATACAGGATCTGTTCCTCCTATGCTATCTGCACAATCTACTTCGTCCTCATTGGGAATGACTCCCTACACGCCATATGCAGATAATCCAATTGACGCAGAAGCAGAAGCAGAATCAGACTCTAACTCAACCACTGATCGGAGCAACCTCCAGATGTTTGCAGAACACCAACAGACCATGATGCGGCAAGACCAAGACCTTGAAGTCTTGCACCAGCTGATTAGCCACCAAAATAGGATGGGCCGTGATATTGATCAAGAGTTGGATGAACATATGATCATATTGAACGACTTGGAGCTGGGTGTGGATAATTCTGAATTACGACTACACAGAGCTACAAGGAGATTAAATAATTTCCGGCGAATGGCACGTGAGAATGGCAGTTTGGTAACTATAATTACTCTATCAGTGATACTTATACTCCTTTTGATCGTACTCAACTAATTCTATATCGAGCATATTTTATGCATTATAATTTGTTTTTTTTTTAATTCTGGTTTTCATTTGCTTCTCTCTAATTTTTTTTTTTTTTTGCTTAGTTGATTTCTCTTTTGTATTTATATAGTGGGCAATTCGAGGGACACATTTTCATACGTTTCTTTAAATTTTCTTTTGTTCCTTTTCTTCCACTAATTTCATTATTTCGTCTATCTCTATATTCTTCTACTCATCTTTCCCTCGGTTCCTTCAAGTATTGGTTTAGATTTCCGCTCCAAGTGGTAGGAATCTATGAACCTATTGCACCACAACTTAATATACCAACTAATATTCATGGTTCATTGAACCAATGCCGCATCTTAAATACCTATGATCGGTCAATTGTCCTGCCCCGCAGGTTTCACAATCCATCACTTTTGCCATTTTTTTTTTCAATTTTATTGGTTTTCTTTCAAATGTATATATATATATATATATTCATTATTCTCTTCCCTACTTTTCTTTTCCTTGTTTTCGATTGAGTTGCATTTACCATCAAGACTAAAAATTAAAGTCATCATTTTCTTCAACTTCACTACTGAAAAACCACATAAACAAAATTATGTCACCATAAACGATAAACCCACCGGAAACACTCATAAGGAACAGCTCGAGTTGTATCAACCCACAATGGTATAAACTCAACGGCAACGCTACACCACTAACAATCAATAGTCCTGTAACAAACTTGCTGAACTCTTGTAAAGGTGACAGGTTCAGGTCCTGAGCATTTCCGTAATCGTTGAATGTTAGAAAATTATAGTCTCGTTGTGCTTCAATTGAGTTTGCCAAGATGTTCGGAAGTGGCGCCATGAGGAAAATAAAGATGACCCATAACGGTTTGTAATTATTGTACAACGCACAAGATAGAAGGATTAGGAGAAACCCTGATGCAAGAAATGCAGACAAAAAGATGATTTTGTTCAAAGGATTCATGTTGGTTGTGGTTGAGTTTTGAAAAAAACAAATAGATGAACAAATAGATGAACAAATAGATGAACAAATAGATGAACAAATAGATGAACAAATAGATGAATAAATGAATGAAGGAATGAAAAACAAAGAACTTGTGTCTAGCTCGATAGGGTGAAGGTTGGCCTAAGAAAGCAATTAACACAATGTATTGAAAAAGATCTAGCCTAAAATATTTGATTACTTTGTTCTAGTACTTTGCTTGCAAATCTTCTTGTTTATTAGTGCACCCGTTCTAGTCGTGAATAACACTGATAGTGGTGTATTTGCTTGCAATCATATATCTGTCTCTGAATTATGTAAACTTGTTGCGCCTTTCTTAAATATTACAAAGATCGAACAGTCGTTAAGCTAGGGTACGCCCCAGAACAAGTAGTGCTACCAAATGCTTTTTTGCAAGTTTATTAATCCTCTAACACTGAACCTTGACGCCTCACAAGGCAAGGCCCATGTGATTTATCAATAATTTTTTTTTTAATATAGAAGACTGATTCAGGTCAAGAGTTGATATACAAAGAAATAAAATGAAATTAAACACTATTTACAGATAAATTCGCCATGGAAATGGCGTTCTGATTGTTGTAGCAAAACACACACCAAAAAAAATGACAAAAAAAAAAATAACAAAAAAAAAAGGAAAAAAAAAACTGAAGGAAAAGAAGTTAAGCAAGGCAACACTTTAGAATCACTTCCAGAACCATCCTTTGTTGTCCTTGAGATCTTCTGTGTGTTCTTCAACAGTAGCCCATTGTGCACTACCAACAGGTTTCAGTTTGGTAATCTTTGTTACTAAACAATTGCCATCGTTAAAGCACTCTTTCTTCGATTCAATCAACTTGATCTCATTGGTCTCTGGATCAGTAAACATATTGGACTTGATAGAGCTTGAAGTAACGTAGCGCTCTTGCAAAGAAGCTAGTTCTGGACTGTTACCACCACCAGTAGTAGTAGTAGTAGCACCACCGTCAGCGCCACCGTTACTATCGTTTCTCCTCAAGTTCAATAATGCTTTTTCCCGGGCTTCTTGTCTAGCCTTCAACTCAAGCTCTCTCTTTTTTTGTGCTTCTTGATAAGCGACTCTTTTCCAGCCAAGATAGTCTTCAAACCTGTTGAACCATTTACCTTGTTCCTTCAAATCAATCACTGGTTTCTCTTCATTCTCTCCCAATTGGTTCATGTGATTGAAAAAATCTTCTTTGGTGAGGATAGCATCTCCCAAGTGTTGCTTTTTGTAGTCCAATAGTCTCACTGGCACCTCACTTTCAGGGAACAAGCATCTCCAGTATCCTTGCTCATCCCAGATAGATTTACCTTGCTTATCCAAACAGTTATGATATTGCCTTATTGAAGGACCTTTGAATGCGCGGTACCCAAATGGTGTAGTGCCAATAAATTTCAGGGACACATCCTGGAAAAAAGGATTGCTTTTCCAAAACTCATTGAAAATGGGACTAATGATGTCATCCCTTTTGAGGTCGACATCTCTTGTTTCATAGAAAGGTGGAAACTTGAACCCGTCAAACCTATATTCCTTACCATGATCGCCAGCTTCTTTATCATTGTCAATTCTGCCATCATCAACTTCTCCATTGAGCCTAGAGCCATTGAACCAGTTATATGACCATTCCTTTGCTTTGTGGTTCAAGTCTCTACCAGCATCAAGTGAGACATCGAATATTTGGTTGCCTAATGTACCCACTGTTCCCAATATTTTGTCAAAACTTTCGACATATTTATCCAAGTCATCGTGATGACCGGAACTTGCTCTAGTGGATTCGAGTGCGGTCAAAGTTTCATTGTCGTCTGCATCGCCTTTTCTTCTGTTGCTATTACACATTGTGCCAATTTGAAATAATAATAAAGTTGTTCCTCAAAAGACAATATCCAGTAATTTGGGAGAAGAAGTAGATACAAAAGGAAAGGGGAAAATAGATGGATATTAATATATATATATATATATATATATATATATATATATTGATATAACTGAATGAAAAAGATGATAAAAAAAAAATAATAGATTATTGTTTGCTTTTTAAACCACAATTAAATGGAAAACCAAGAGAAAGTGGCAAATACCCAAGTACCCCTTGAAATGTACAGCTGTGTTTCAAACTGACCAATTTTATAGCGCGCTCTAGAAACAAGGTATAGACCAAAGTGGGAACGGAAAAAAAAAAATAAAAAAAATAAAAAAAAAAGAAAAAGAAAAGAAAAGAAAATCAACAAGGGATATAGACAGATCATGTGCTTTGTTCTTTATTCCTTATTTTTTTATATTTTACCTTTTCTTTTTCTTCGGCTGTTTTTATTTTTAAACCTCATCGCTTCCTTTATCTACTTACCCTCTTTCTTGCATTCGTACCTTTGGGAAATAGGTAGAGGATTGAAACCATGCTTTTACAAGTACCTATTTCATTTTAATCTTTGATTTCTGTTTGTATAAAGACTACCTTGTAGTGCATGGAGTATCTTATTATTGCATCTACTTCTATTTGAAATATATACTAAATATATGAAAAGAAAAGGAAGTAAAAGCAAAACTCAGCAGTGTCTGCCAAAGCTAGTATTCATTGTATTCTGAACTACAAAATGGATTAAAGAGGAGTAAATCAACACTTGTACTTATATATATTGATTTATACATACAAATACAACAAATTCTCCTCTCTGCCCCTTTAGAGCCTCATTAAAACTTTCGTTCCAGCTTATTGTTATTGAACAAGCCCCTTAACAAACTCTTTTACCGCTACAAGTAAAGATCCTCAAATATTTTTTCTGGAAAAAAAAAAATTTTAAAAGTATTTTGAGTTCAAAAATAAAATATTATGAAAAAGAAAAAGAGAAATACACCACACTCAACTTCAACCAAGATCGACCCTTCATCAATACAATGAAGCCTCGAATATGCCTTTCTGCTAGATATTTGACATATACGCATTTGTTTAGTCGGTACCAGGTTACTTGTTACTCGACTCAAACAGCTACTTCACCTATAAATATCTCAAAACAATCGATACACCCAACCACTCCTGCTAGGACAAGATTCGCGCCATCACCAACCGGCTTTCTTCATTTAGGCTCTCTACGAACCGCGTTATACAATTATTTGCTTGCTAAAAATACAAATGGGCAATTTATTTTACGTATTGAAGATACTGACCAAACGCGGCTTGTTGAAGGTGCCGAACAAAACATTTACAACACCTTGGAATGGTGCAATTTACAAATTGATGAAAGCCCCGTCCGTGGTGGACAATTTGGACCATACCGCCAGTCAGAGCGAAAGGATATATATAAGAAATATGCTCAGTTCTTACTTGACAAAGGCTTGGCTTATAAATGCTATTGCTCAAAGGAAAGATTATTGCAGCTACGCGAATCGGCACAGCGATTGAAACCGCCTACAAATGTTACATACGATCGAAAATGCTTTACCAAACTAAATGAACCAGATAATGATTCATTTGTCATTCGCTTCAAGTCGCCACATAAATACCCCAAATTCAATGACTTACTTCACGGATCCACCGACATTCAACCGCAATATAATCTTCACGATCAAAGATTTGACGACTTTGTCATAATCAAGAATGATGGAATGCCAACGTATCATTTTGCCAATGTTGTTGATGATCATCTAATGAAAATCACCCATGTCATTAGAGGAGAAGAATGGTTGGCATCGACTCCAAAACACGTGGCCCTTTACAACGCATTCGGATGGTCTCCGCCTGAATTTGTTCATATTCCACTACTCACATCACTCGAGGATCGGAAACTCTCCAAACGTAAAGGTGATTTCAATATTTTGCAATTACGCGAGCAAGGTGGTATACTACCAGAGGCACTATTGAATTTTGTTGCACTCTTTGGATGGGCTCCTTATAGAGAATTGAATGAAAAGACCTCTGAGGTTCTTGACCTTGACCAACTCGTGGAAAAATTCTCTTTGGACCAGTTGACCAAGGGCAATGCAAAAGTCAATGACTCGAAATTGCAATTTTTCCAAAAAGAGCATTTCAAAAGAGCTTGTGCTGATCCGGCAAAGTTAAATTCATTGGTTGATTCGTATTTCGATGAATTTAAACTAATTAGTAAAAATGGGAAAAGCAAAGAATATTTAAAAGAGTTGCTCATCAGCTTAGCGCCCAATATCTCACATGTAAAAGATGTGTGCAATCACACTTATTTGTTTAAAAACATTGACTACGGTGCTGTAAAGCCACCAAAAGATATTCAGCAAGCGAAAACAATTTTATCGTATGTTATTGAAAATGGGTTTGATAATGCATTAGCGAATTTACCTACAATCGGATTTCCCAAAAAAGAGGTGTTTATGACATTGAGAGCAGCTCTCAGCGGAGGGAAACCAGGCCTTCCAATTCCTGAACTAGTGAAATTTATTGGAGAGCTTGAGAGCAAAGATCGAGTCAAAAAATATGCAAACTATTTATCGATCATGAATGAATAAAACTAATTGATTAACAAAGTAAGTACTCAATTAGTCAATCACGGAATAAAGTCAAGTTGATAAATAAGTATGTAAATATATATATATATATAAATAATATCGTGAATAGAAAAGTAACACATTTGCCATTGGCACCTAAACTGAGATAAGGTTATTTGCAAAATCCATAAAACTTCCTTCGGAATTATTGTTATCGTTATTCTCTTCAATCAAAGGACCAGTGAAAATACAGTGCACCATCATATCTGGGTGATAATACAACCCAGTCAAAAGCTTTGGCGTCACCAAAAAGTACTGCGATTTGCTGTTCTTACAAGCAGTATGAACAAGGTATCGGTGAGCCATTTGCTCGTTCTTGGGATCCATACCTTGATTGATCTCATCAACAATTCTAAATGGTGCATCCGATAAACCTTGCAAAGCCATAATGAAGAAAATAGTGGACACTGCTCGTTCTCCACCCGATTGCGACTGATGATCAAGAACTTTCAATTCCGACTCTTCTCTAAACTTCACCATTATTTGCAATTTCCAATCCTTAAACCGTTCAGATTTTGCTAATTCAACACGTCCATCGCTTGCTACTTTACTAAATCGTTTGCTAAATGCCATCGAGATTTGATACACAAACTTATCCAATTCGCTTTCCCAACTGCTGGAGATCGTCTTTATCCTTTCATCCAAATTGGACTTGTCGCTTTCAAATTTCGGTAAATCAATTTCCGCCCTATCAATTTCAGCAAGTTTAGCACGTAAAAGAGTTTCTGAACCCCGGTCTGCTGTTGACATGATCGATAACTCATCTTCCAAATGTTCAATCTTTCTTCTGATGGTCTCCTCGGTAAATGTATTATTCTCAAAATATGGCTCAGCCAATTCCGCGATAACCTTGCGCACTTCTTCAGAAGTTCTCTCATTCATAGCTTGTATTTCCTTGTATTCAGGAGATTCTTTAATTTTTTCATACTCGGCTTTGAATTTTCGGTAATCAAGGTGAAGCTTTTCTTGAATTGCCTCGAGTTCTTTAATCAAAGCAACAGCACTTTGTTCTCTATTCTTCAAGTAAAGTTTTTCAAATTGAGAGACTTTATCTTGAATTAGTAGATCTGAAAGCTTATAATACCATTTACTCAGCTCAGCAGTAATTGCAGAAAATTGTTTGTACTTGATAGCAATTTTTTGCTCATAGGACCTGATCTTTTTTGTATAATCCTTGTTGGCATCCCTCTCCAACCTCTGTACTTTCTCAGTAGCTAATTTGACTTTTCCTTCTAAGCGGAGAACACTATTGATTGCCTCTTGTAGGTTGTGCAGATGATTCTTGATCTCCGACATTTGAGATTTGATGTCTCTAATCTCACTATCCAAAACTTGCATCTGCGTCTTCATTTCGGTGTAACCGTTTTTTTTCGATGAAATATCCAGTTCAAGTTGTTCGATTTGTGAGTTGATTACTTGCTTATCCCTTTCAGATAATCCCGAAACCGCAAAATACTTGGAGTTCAGAATCTTTTCTGTGGAATACGAAACCTGACGTGAGCCATACCTTGATTTTATAATGGTGAATAAAGTATCGCCAACTATGAATTTCTTGAAAGGGAAATTGCTTGAAGAGTCTGTTAACCTTTTCAATTGTGATTCACTAAGCTCCCGCCTAGTTACTGGTATCATGTGTAATTTCGAAACTTTGCAAAGCATACTCAATACAGCGGAAGGCCCCTTGATGTAATCTATTAAATACCCATCAAATCCAAGTGATGAAAGTTTATCACCGGTGAGTTCTGATGTCGGTATTCGGACTTCTGTAAGTTGACGAAGTGGAGTGTTGCTTTTCCTCTTTTGCGAGTAATGTGTCAATGCTGCATAGCCCTCATTCGATGTTACAGTGAATGCAAACAATGTATTGTTGTCGATAATCTTTTCCAATGCTGGAGCCAATGCCTTGTCAGTCACATTACAGGAAATTACAGGGGCCTCGTAGTATTTTCCTTGAAGCTCTGCTACTTTCCTAAGATCCAGATGTGCTCTAAAGGACTCGTCACGAAGCCTATAAGAATGATTTGATGCCAGCATTAGTAACTCCAACTTGTCACTACCATCTAATTTCTTACGCATGCGATCAAGCTTCATATTCAAGTCACTCAACTCTCCACCTAAATCCCTAACCTGTAAATTCAATTCTTCGACTTTTTCTTGACGATCGCGCAAGACTGCTTTGCGTTCCGCAAATTGTGCATTTAACAAAGTGATTTCATTCTGATCAATTCTTTCTGAATTATCTAGTTTCCCTTGTAACTCTGCGAGTTCTACTTTGGCCAACTCCAAATCGCGTCTTTTTTGCTCAGTTCTCGTCTTGTACGACTCCAAGCTCAGTTTCAAACCAGTAATTTCGTCTTTGGCATTCCGCATTTCTTCTTTACTGGCATCGATTTTGCTCTTGATTTCCCCAAGTTTTTGTGTATGTTCCACAGTTTTTGTCTGTTGCAACTCCATTTGCTCCTTAATCTCTTCCAAATTTTGCTTTAGTGGGACAAAATTTTTGTCAAAAGATGTCAACCTCTTTTTAGATTCATTTCTCCGTTGTCTTAAATCTGCTTGCTTCGTTTTGATATCATGCCATTTGGCATATGGAAGTAGCATGCGGTGGTTTTCAACTTCGCGCGATTTTGCATCGTAAGCTTCCAATTTTCGAGCCTCTTCCTCCAATTTCTCCCTCTCGCCATGCAAAACTTCAAGTCTGGACTTCAATTGATCTATTTTTATTTCATACTCTTGACTCTTGTTGTCTTTTTCAATCAAATCCTCGTGCAAAGACAATAAATGGCCATCCTTTAACGTTCGCTCAGTTTCCAATAACAATTTTTCAGGTGATAATCCTGCAAATTCTGCAACTCTCTCTTGTGGTAAAAAGTGGCAAAGGTTATCCAATTGAATGTTGAATTTTTTCCTCAAATTTTTTATTGCTGATTCCGTGCATTTTTTATCATCCAAGTACCATACGGATTCTTTAGCCGAAAAGTCTCTTTTGATTCGAATTGGTGGAAGACCGGAAAAATTCTCCATAGTGATTTCAATCTTTGCACGTTCCTGTCCTGTCTTGATTATTGATTTCAAGTTTTTCCGTTTGATAAGGTCGATTTTCCCAGCAAGTCCAATGCAAATAGCAGCAACCAATGTGGATTTACCGCTTCCATTTGGACCAATAATCATATTGAGCGTGGGCGAGAGGACAAACTCCGTATATGAATAAGTGGTGAAATTCCATACTTTGATGCTCCTTAAAAACCCTGGCTGAAATGGCACTGGCTGTCTAGTACGCCTTCGTTTTGCTGATCCATTCTGTATAATCTGATCCATTGTATAAGGGTTAATGAGTGGGTGGTGTATTCCAGTAACAAAAATGTGACAGTAACTCTATCTCTTGAGTTAAAACCTGTAAAAACAGGTCCTTCAAAATGAAACAAAAAGGAAAGGGGGGAAAAGAAATCACTAATGCTAGCTATAAGTAAGGAAAACGAAAAGAAAAAAAGAAAAACAGCCAGACAAATCTATAAAAAAAAAAAAAGAAAACTAGAAAGAAATAAAAAAGATGTATTGTTCTAAGGTTCAACGGGCAAAGTAGTTGGTATTCTTATGTATGTTTTGTATAAAGATCAAATCTTTTGGTGGCTAAAATTAAAACGCGAGAAGAACAGTAAACAAAATCAAATATGATGAAATTTAATGATAGTATAAAAATTAAATAAATAAATAACCAAAAAAATAAACAAATATATAAATAAGCAAATAAACAAATAAATAAACGAACCAAAAAATCAAAAAATCAAAAAATCAAAACAAAATCTAATAAAAGAGAGATAGAATACGAGATGAAGGAATCTGAGAGTAGATAAGTGTGTCTTGATCTGGATGACGCGTTTACGTCTCTAAAATTGGTGAATTAAAATCAAAAGAATGGAAAACGAGTAATGAGTAATGAGTTATGAGTTATGAATAATGAGTAATGAGTAATGAGTTATGAGTTATGAATAATGAGTAATGAGTAATGAGTTATGAGTTATGAATAATGAGTAATGAGTAATCACAGAACGATGTTGAAGGTTTAAAATCAATTCTGCGCTTTTAACATTCTCATAATAATCAAAAAGTGAAATAAATGTTTTGCTTAGTCTATTTAATTATACTACATGGATGCACTGCTTTTGATTTTGAGCCTAATTCTATCTGCTCTATCAAAGTACAAGAGATACATTGCCAACGCCCCCCCCCCCCCACGCCCGGCCCACCATCAAATATTCTCCTCATTCTTTTTCCGTCATCCTTTTCTTATTTTAATTTTTTTTCCGCCATACAAACTAGTAGAATGATACACCGTATAGTGTTTGTAAATGTGCATGGTCTTTTTGCCATTCAGTGAGTATGCTCATCATATTATCTTCTAACAATAATACCAGCTCATCCTCAATATCATCAGCCTTCTCTGCAAGCTGTTTCCTTCGATAATCATGAATCATATTCACCAATTTTAAAATACCTCTTCCGCCTATTATTGCATTTTCATTGTCGTCTCGGATTTCGACATTAATAACGTGAACAACCCTCTTCAATTCCATTTTCTGATCTCTATTGGACATTCGGAACATCAAATCCTCCATAACACTATCAAAGCACCGTTCTTCGCATGTGATTACCAAGTCAAATTTCCCAGCATAGTAGTTCGAGTGCCATTTCTCTGGTGCCTTCTTAACATCTTTATTTCGCCTCAACATTGACAAGACACCATTATGCTCATATGTGTTACCGGCATTCTGACTCACCAAGTCTTGCAAAATCTTCTCGTAGGGAGTTCCAAATTCATAAACATTGGGTTTGTCAATCGACGGCCCAGGTAATCTCACCGCTGAACCCGTACCAAAGGAATGGACGTCGTATCCTGCATCCATTAGCTGTTTATGTGACTCCATTGATCTATTATTGTTAGAAGCACAAACCGTGCATATTTTCAAACTATCCTCAATCATTTTTAAAGCTAAAAATGGTACTTGGTATTGTTAATAATGAGTAATAACCAAAATTAATAAGGATTTGGAACTGATGGATCCTTAGTTGCAAACTATAGAACGAGTATGGTCCAAACACTTTATAAAAAGAAAAAAATAAAAGTAAAGACCAGTGTCTCAAATCAGCTCTTTTGATAAACTTAAGAATCTTTTTGCGACAATTATGACGACAAAAAGAAATTCTTAGTATTACAAATTTTATCAGACATAAATCAAAAGAATACAAAAAAATTAAAAAATAAAAAATAAAAAAAGAATAAAAAAATATAAAAATAAAGAAGAATAAAAAAAATAAAAAAACACAAAACAATAATTACGTTTATATATGTCAAAGGTTCTTTTATATGATTGCTCCAGACCTTGTAGATCCTCGTGTGATTGAGCAACAAGTGGGGAATATACAGCAAACTAGGAAATGAATAGCAGTATAAATAGTGATGAATTTTTCCTATTTCCTTGAAATGATTTGCTATTGTTGACTTCATGAATTGACCCTTTATCCTAACAATTCCAATTCACAACCAAACTGTTTTCTTCTTAAATACAGTTTTTGGAGTTTACATTGTATCCATCAATAAACCTATCGAAAAGGAATACAGATCAAAGGTAGACTTGAGAAATTTACGGAACTTGGAGAAGAAAAAGAAAGAGAAAAAGAAAAAGATAAACGAAAAAGAAAAAGAAAAAGAATAGAAGACGACAATGCATACATTTACCCGTATCGGTGTGATTTTTTCTTTCTTCATACTTTTAGTCAAAACAAACGAAATAGTTGATAATGTTTTATATGCACATTCGGGATTAAAGTCGAATATTGTTCTTCGAGAATTGCACGACGGTATTGACCCATACCAGATGAAACTTAATGAGCTTGAGCACCCGGAAAATATCAACCTTGTGGTTAATCTTGATGCGATTGATTACCTTCTGAATGATGGGGCCAAAAAACAGAGTGAAAATGAAAGTGGCAATAACAAACCCGATGACAAGGACTTGATACAATTGGCTCAAAACTACATTCCAGCACATAAGCTAAACGCTGTAACTACATCATTTGTTAAGAACAAAGTTTCAGAACTAACAAATTGGGCCTCAAAGTACTTTGCAAAGACTTTTAAATATATCTACCAAAACTTTATATTCAAGATCATCAAGTATTCGTACTTTTGGGCTTACCAATTAACTAAATATACAGTCAAACTAACCGGATGGTATTATGGAACGTCAAACTTGCCCATAAAATGCTTTATTGGATTAGATTGGATCGACGTTGATACTCAGGGCCGATACCTAGTTGGATGGGAAACATTTACCTTGAATGACAACTGTGCAGAAACCGTTGACCAAAGGGCATTAGAGATTATATTGGCTCAGGCAAAAATCAAAGCTGCCGAGAATGATGAAGTTAACCTTTGCCACTTTTACAAGAACGAAGCTGGCATTGACTCAGGTGCATGGTTTGCAAACATCAGAGTTTTGTCGGTTAAAGAACACTTGGAACTAGGCGAAAACATTTGGGACATTTCTTGCGAAGAAGGAAAACAAAGCAAGAGAGAAACGTTGTGGGAGGTGCTCCAAAAGGGTGTAGCAGTATTATTGTAAACCATTAAATGAATATAAAGTGTAAAGCAAAGAGGAAGATATATAGCATAACTACAAACAATATGATAACAACATTCACAATAACATTGAAAATAAAAGGGAGTGAGAAAAAGGAAGGGAAGGAAAGGAAAGGAAAGGAAAGGATGTATGACAGCGACCTAATTATGCCGCATATATCTAATTATTCGGGATATTGAGTGAAGCCAACGAGTTAAGTTGGTATAGAAGAATATAAATGGGAAGCATGGAAGTCGCACTTTAAACTTCTACTCGAATTATATAAAATTATCTGCTAATTACTTATTTTACGGTCACAACAAGTCTAACGCAATTCAGGTAAATATCGGTAGAGAATGGTCACTTTACCCATCCTCTTCACTTGAGCTATGTAGAAGGCAATTTAATTCTCTCACTTAAAGATGACTATTTGAAGAAATGGAAAATGAAAATGAATATTGCAAAAACAAAACCTAATAAGACAATACCCAGACAAAGAAATGAAAAAAAAAATGAAAAAAAAACTGTTAAAAAATGGTAAAAAAAAAAGATACAAATTATGTAATTACAAGCCCGTATTCATTTCTTAGTTTAGATTCTAACTCGGTTCATGATTTTGGCCCTGCGTTGAAGCTGAACCAAGATCTACAAAGTCCTCTTCATTCTTTACTATATTCAAATTAACAAATTCTTCTTCGCCCTGCACTTCTTCCCATGATTGATTAATCGACGACTCTCGAGGAGCGGTTGTTACCAACGGATGGAAATGTAATATCTTGTTATCGGACTCAAAACATGACATTTTGAACTCTTGATACTCATCAATGGTCTCAATTAAAATTCCAATCATCATTGAGGGATCGAGTTGGTCAATCTTCAATTTGCTGTACTCCGAGGTATGATAGCTCTCGAGATTCACTGGAGTCTGCACTATTTGTGGCAAATGCGGATCAAAGTATATTAAGTCGTCTTCACCTTCATATCCAATAAAGTAAAAGCTTGATGATGGTTTTCCTCCCGCTATGCCAACAGAAAACTTAGAAGCTAGGATTTGCAAGATGCTTGAATAGTAATATTTGTTCACTTGCTCAATCCCAAGACGTATTGGGAACAAAAACAAAATCGGTCTTTGTTCAAGTTCAAAAATTGCATTTATTTCATCATCGTATAAATCACAATTTTCACTAACGTAGACGTATGGTATTGAGTTCCGTTTTGAAATTGCATCGGAATCTGAATCTGAATCTGAATCTGAATCTGCTGATTTTGAGTGCAATTTTAAATTTGGTGTCGGAACTTTATGTCCACTGTCTCGTCCACTGTCTCGTTCACTCTGTCTTTCTTGCTGTATAAAGTTATAATCATTGACAAGTTTCTTTATAGATAGTGATGCTGCACTCGGACCAAACCACTGTCCTGGCTTGATATTTAGGGACAGACTGTTTGCAGCTTTAATAAAATTGTGAAGAGAAAATGGCGCACTCAACGTATCTTGAAACAATTCAATCACGTCGGCCTCAGTTTTGGTATCAGCAAAGTTTTGTGGTTGACCGCCAGTGGTATGAAAAAGTCGCAGAAGTGCATTCGCTAATAAATTTTGAGATGTACGAATCATACAACCCCATCCCGCGTCACTTGTAAAATGGTCCTTATCCAAGAGGCTGCGAAGGTTGCTCAAATTAACTAATGTCAGTCGATTGAACACTATTGACGGGAAAAATGTAATAGGTTGGGGCCCATCATCTGATTTTGGTATAGGTTCAAAGCCGCATCTATATGAGAGCCATAACAACTCCTGTACACGTGCACTAGCATCGGTGGTGCTAGTATATGCTCGACCTAGAATTTTGTATGTAGTGGGTTCAAAGCTTGTGTTTTCGTGATTTGATGATGGATCAACAGAAATAGTATGATTATTTCTTTTCTCTTGCTCTTCTACTTCTGCACCGCTGCCAGTAATTTCCTTCACAAATGCTGTAAACTTGCCAATGTTTCTTCCAAATGCGGACTCGTCTGTAGTTTGCTGCTCTCCCAAGTTATTTCCAAGATTTGCATCAGAATCTGCCTCGGCGTTTACTTGCGCATTTGCCTCAGGTTTTGCCTCAATATTCAACTCAGCATTTGCTACAGTTGGTGCTTGCACAAAAACTTCGGAATCATCCGACATTAAACTCATAATAAACTCTTTGCTGTAAGTGTTAAGCAAGTGTGTGTATATTTATATGTCCGTGTGTTTGTGTGTGTGTGTGTATTCTTATAAAAATATTTCCTCTACAATTCAACGTGGCATGTGGAATTATAGTTGTATGTGGAGTAAACTAGAATAGTTGTCTGTGCTCCTTATCGCTTTCTAATGCTCTAAACTTTTGTTATCGCTAATTCGTACTTCCGTAACAAGTAATAGCAACTGGGTTTTCACAAGCCACATTTTATGCGGCTTTGGCTTTACCTTTATTTTTGAGTAACTTGCGTTTTGCTCGATTGATGAGCTCTAAATGCTTTTGAAAGACAATAACAGTATTTTGCCATCATTTCACCTCAAGTAACAGTTCCTTTCGATTTTTCTAAGAAGACAAAAAAAAAAGAAAGGGCAAAAAAATTTTCGAAGAATTAATCAAGAACGAACCGAAAACGAATCAAGAACGAACCAAAAACGAACCAAAAACGAACCAAAGTATATTTCAAAAAGGAGAATAGGAGGAGACTCAGAAGTAAGATCAAAACTCGTCTGGTACTCAAGTTGTCACGATAAACAAACATAATTTTAATATTTAACGATGCCAAAGAGAGGAAACAGAAGGACTCGTGGTTCACGAGGCGGCTCTAGAGGAGGTTCTCGCAACTTACTGAAAAACCGCACACGTGGAAACAAACGTAAATCGCCCAGTTCAAATACTTATAACAGGCTTTCTTCATCTCAATACCAGGAACTCATGGATCTGGACTCGATATACATTCCAAATGGAGAAATGGCTGAAGTTGGGAGAAATATGGGTAGGCGAAGGTATGGAAAGTTAGCCGAAGAGGCTGCTTACACTGAGTCACATAGATATGAAGATTTTGCATCTAAAACCTTTCGAAATCGACCTATAGAGTTTATCAAAGCTAAAGAGGTTTATGATCCAAATGTCATATTGCATAAATTGACTCAAGAGAAGAAGACACAGTATGGAGACATTATCGATGAGGAATTTAAAAGTATCTCATTGGACGATTCAGAAGCCGATTCAGAAGCCGATGATGATGATGAGGAGGAGGAGGAGGAGGAGGAGGAGGAAAAGGATGGTCAGGAGATGGAGAATGAAAATGAGACTGATGATGCTAATGAAGAGGCGGACGAGCAATCAAGTGAACTTTGGAATGATGAAGAAGAAGGAGATAGTCAGGAAGATTGGGACGAGGAGGAGTTGCGAAAAGTTTTAGATAAAAAACTTGTCCAGCTTCAAAAGGAACTCGATTTGGAACAGGATGTTGGTATTGTTGAAAAGAACGAGAAGGATATTATTGACAAAGAAGATAAAGAAAGTGATGTTGATGATAGTATATTGAATGCAGACAAGGAAAATTCCGAGCAGTTTGTAAATATTGGTAAGAACCAAAGTGAAATTGAAAGCGAAGATGAGGACGGTGATGAAGAAGAAGAGCAAGATTTAGATGAAAATAATGACTTTGAAGATGACTCCGATGATGACTTAGATGATGCTTCAATCGAAGATATAAATGGAGAAGAATTTGCCAAACAAAATGATGTTTCATCTATCTCGTATTTGGATGAGAATAACATCTATAGTGAGAAACTCTCACGTGATGAGAGTCTGGATAGTATTCCCGGATCTAAGAATGTTGATAACTCATCCTCGTTGGAAGAAATAACTGTAAAAAGCAAGCCAAAAGACCTTGTTAAAAACGCCACTAATAATTTCATCAACTGCAATGAAAGGACTGGCAAAGACAAACCAGAGTCAGAGCCAGAGTATGGCTTTTTAGAAGAAGACTACGAATTTGATGTGTCCAAGATTGAAGTTTCAAATGTCAGATTTGGCATCAGTAATCAATACTATGTGAAATGTGCAGAATTGACAGGAACAACAGTTGACGAGTTTTTCTGGTTTGATGAAGAAGATGTTGTAGATTATGTGCTTGCCAATGGAGTCAAGGAGCATCGTTTAGCAAAATTTTTGTCTTTTGTAACTAAGGGCATGGTTGGTGGTAATGAATCCGAGTCACAAGAAGATTTGGATGCATTTACAATTGACGTGAATGGCCTTGATGATGATGACGAAAGTGATGATGACGAGGATGATGACGAGGACGAGGACGAGAACAAGTTTGCCTCAGGTCAAGATGATTATCCATATGACTCAGAAGACGGCCTCGAAGACTTATTGCGTATACCAGAAACAGCACGCAGGGACTTGTACCTATGCTTGACCGTGACTTTTCGCGTAACATTCCGGCAAAATCGAGGTCCACTTTTGATGATCTAGATATTGATCCAGATTTACAAAGTTCGTTAACCAGGCAACTCAAAAATTACAACCACAACAAACGCGAAAAACGTAAAGCAAGAAAAGACCGTGAGGTTGAAGAAGCAGTATTACGAAATGACATGTTGATCAAGTATCCTGAAAAGATACTGATAAAAGAAATTAGAGCAGAATTCGAAGCATTATTAAAAGATGAATCTCGCCACTCAATGAGCTTCCCCACTTTGGATTCTCATGGTCACCACACAATTAAGAATATGGCTGATTGTTATCACATGACGACTGATAAATGTGGCAAGCAAGGTGTGAGGCATTATCTCAAGGTATCAAAAACCAAATCCACCTTTAAGTATTTCCCAAACTACAAACGTGTTAACGCAATAATGCGTGGAAGGCCAATTTTCCACCGCATCGACCGTAAACCTAACCCTAAGGATAAAAAGACAAAGACAATATCTGGGAGGGGTAGTGATAGTGGTGGCAGAGCCAAGTTCAAGGAAGGTGACATTGTTGGTGCTGAAGCGCCCGAAATTGATCAAAACAATTTGGGTAGACAAATGTTGGAGAGGCTAGGATGGAGCAAAGGCATGGGTCTTGGACTCTCTGGAAGAGGTATCAATGAACCAATTGTTGCTAAGGTGAAAATGTCTAAAACTGGTATCAAATAAATATTTATCACTTGTTTATATACTAGTATAGAGTAAATTACATCACAAGAATAGAATCAAAACATAATAAAAAAAATAAAAAAATAAAATAAAAAAATTAAGAATATTAAATAAATATCAAATAAATATGAAGATACAAATATGAAACAAATCGAAAAAGACTATCATAAAAGCACATTACAAGCACCCTTAATCGTGTGTCAGAAAAAAAACTTCCTAAATCATTTGTGTTTGGACTTCTTTTTCTTTGAAATTTTGTTGGTAGAGTCTGGTGGTGCCGCATGATTTAACTGTTTTACGTGGATAAATAGCTGATTTCTAGACTCAAAAGTGAGACCGCAAACAGCACATTTTTCAGTACCACGCGAATTAGAGGCAAAGGCAGAAGAAGTATCCTGTTGTACACCTTCTTCAAATGGTGTTTGTTCACGAGATATTGGAGATGTCCCAATAGCACTTCGTTTTCCATTTTCACTTCCATTGGCTTTTCCTTTAACTTTTGCCTTTGCTTTCTTTTTGGTTTTCTTACTACCCTTCTTATTACCCACGTCCCAGTCATCTTCATCTGAATCGCCTATTTTTGTGTCCCCCATTAGCTTGGCAAGCTCTTCCTCTAACTTGTTCTTTGAACTAGTTGAATAATCATCCTTTTTTGATTCTACGTCTGATTCGGGAGAAAGGTCTGCATTCTCGTATTTTGTTTGCGTAACACGCTTTGCTAAATCATTTGCACAAGAATCGTTTTGTTTGTGCTTCTTGGTTTCAATTCCGTGTGCCTCATTTTCTAAATCGGCTGAAATTCCCAATATTGATCTTTCCTTCTTCAGCTCTTTTTCAAATCCATTCACCGTCCTAGGTTTCAATTCATCTTTATCAATTTCATCAGCTTCCTCACTTTCATCGATTTCATCGACTTCATCTACTTCATCGACTTCATCGAAACTACTTTCCGCGGTCTCAAACTCATCCTCGCCATCATCGTCAATACCTAATTCAATTCCTTCCTGTCTCATTTCCCACTGCATCTGTCGTACCGCTTTTTTATGCTTCTTGCTCTCTTCGTGGATCTTATACTGTTTTTCGTTCTTCATTATCTTGTCACATACAATACATTCAAACTCATGAATCTCCCCATCCACGTCACTGGTGTACTCATCAAACTCTGAATCTGTAGATATATCATCACTTGAACTGTTTTCATCGTCGTCATTCGTGTCAATATCGACATCACTTCCACTATGTCCATATTCGTCCCTCACCATCTTTTCAAAGTCTTTTTGTTCGTCAGCATCCAATTTTTGCCAACTTTGTTCCACAAACCCACCATCCTGCTCCATTTTCTTTTTCTTTTGTTCCTTTTCTAGTTTTTTCAACCGCTTTACTTGCTCTTCAATCTCCCGTGTTTGTTTTCTTTTCTGCATCTTGGCAATCTCATCCATAGCTGTTTTGTACCTAGGATCCCTTCGTTTCACAAACCCAACGAATTTTCGCACAGTTTCATTATACTCCTTTCGACACTCATCTCTGGTCTTTTTGTTTTCACGTTCCATCAACCTTCGTGTTCTTCTATCTGGTGCTTGAGAATATCGATACTCATGCATCCAATTGAACAGTTTCACGGTGGCAAAGCTCAGCCATGCTTGATAAAAGTCTCGAATGACGGTGGCTTCGGCGTGAGAATTGCCAAATAATGGAAATTTCAAAAGTGCAGGATCAAGAACATGCACGTTATTCTCATCATCCTTAAATTTCATATACTCTTCGATTCCTTGGTATTTACCATGTTGAACTTCTTCTCTTGCTAACCTCTCAAATAATCGACTCACTATAGCGAAAAATCCACTCAGAGAGTCATTGAATGTAGTATACATTCCCGGATTGAAATATCGCAAAATCTCGTCAGCTGAAATTGATGGGATGTGTGATTCGCCAACTTCGTCTTCCATTACCTCCTCTTCATTCAAAATACTCAGCTTGTGTGAGTCATACCAAGCTCGTTCCTGCGGATCACTCAATACCTCATATGCAGCACGCACAAGACTGAATTGATGATGTGCTTCTTCCACATTGTGTGGATTCTTATCGGGGTGTAGTTGAAGTGCCTTTTTACGATACGCTTTTTTTAACTCAAGATCGGTGGCTAAAGGTGTTACGTCGAGAAGCTCATAGTAACATGTTTTCATAGTGAACTTGAAGCAGGAGATGTGGTATCTTTTGAGTGTTCCAAAGGAACAAATATAAAAGTCAAAAAAAAAAAAAGAAGAATTAAAAAAAAAGAATAATAATATATATGTATATATATATATATGTATATAGAAAGTAGAGATCTGGCTTCTAACTAGGCTTTAGTGTATCTCTTTAACAACTTACTTTTCGCAACACACTGGGAAGAGGGAAATATCAAAACTTATAATAAAAAAAATTAATGATGGAAAAAAAAAAAGTAACGAGAGGAAAGATGAGAATGGTCAGTGCTGCAACATTCAAAAAAATATACACAACTTTGCTTACAGATTTCGTAGATAAATCCAGCAGTTTATCCATAGAAAAGTTGTTATTAAAAGAAATAAATCAACTGCAACCAATTCTTTGAAAAAAAGGAAAAAAAAAAAATTCATTTTTTATTAAAAATTTTGCTGCAAATTAGTACAATCTATATGGAAGTAAAAAACATCATCTAAAATGAAAATGTCTAGATCTATTAATGTTATACAACTTTTTATTGCCTCCACCATTTTTATTTTTTTTCTTCCTTCTTGTTCTTCTTCTTCTGCATGTTAGTCTATATGTAGTATACGAAATTCATGTTCTTTCTTTTGGTTTCTTCAATCTATTTTTTTATTTATTTTCAGCTTGTTTTGACAATTACCATCCTTTTGCATGATAATCGTCAAAATCGTCATCGCCAGCGATGCCAATTCGAACTTGAGGTTGGTAGTTCTTGATCAATCGTCTATCGGGCATTGCTACTTTACCTAGTTTGTCATCAATGATTAAAGCCTCCTTTAATGATTGACTAAGGTCCTCAGTTTGGAACAAATCCTTTTCCAACCTTGAAACTGATCTAGACTCTATATTCGATTCTGGTTTAGGCTCGGGAATACTAGTGTTTTGCATTTGGGTTGGTGCAATTGGTGGAGGTGGAGTGTTTGAGAATTTGGAAGAGCTGATCAATATTGACGAAGAAGATGCTAATGAACTCGGGGATTGCTTATGGTTCTGTGCGCGAATATGACTATTACCATTACTGTGATCGTGTTCTGGCTCGGCCATTTGATTGCGCTTGACATCTTGCTTATCCAAGATGCCATTGTCACTACCATTAATGCTATCATTCCCCTTCTCACTTCCATTTCCATTTCCATTTCCATTTCCACTCCCGGTGCTAAATGCAACATTACCATATTTAGAGGATTCGGGAATTTTATGTTCCAAAGGACGTGCGTGTAATTTCAGTTTTTGTGGTGCAGAATATAATCGAGTGAATGAAATGGTGGATTTGGATAGCAACGCCATCAATGAATGATGAGAAACCGATCTTGAGAGTCTGTTTAAGCTACTCGAAAATTTCTCGTGCTCTTCATCGGTAATTTCTGGTGCTTTGGGTACTTTTGAAACGCTTATATCCGATATACCAACCACACTTGCTTGCTTTTTGGAAGGCGCTATCTCGTCGTCGTCTTGTAATTCGGCAAGAGATGCCATTGTAGGTGCATGTAATGAAGGTGATGACAAAGAGGAATTGGTTCCTGTAGCAGAGATTGTAGTTGGTGCTATTGTTGTGGTTGTTGTTGTTGTTAGTGGTTGTGGTTGTGGTTGAGCTTGTGGTAGTGCACCTACTGTAGAAGCTCTTTTCGACAATTTAGCCACATCTGTAAATGAAGGAAACTTTCTATTAAATAAAATTGATGGTCTTTGATTTTCTTGGTCAATTGTTGTCACTCCCGTGGTGCTGGATCGTTTGAGTATGGGTTTTGCAACTGGTCTTGTAAGTGGTTTTGTAGTTGCTTTTGTAGATGCATTTGTAGATGCTCCTGCTGATGATTCGGCACTTTGATGTGCCAACTCATTGAGAAATAAACCAGAAAGTAGAGACCTTGGTTTGGGCAAAGCTGGCATGGTGTTGGGTACTTGTATATGGTCGGATGATGAAGAAATTGTCTCCATTGAACTAGTGGATGCTGGAGGAAGCTGAACTTTTGTGAATTGAAGCGATTCATCGCGCGCTGCTCTTGCCACTACGCCATCTCCATTGCCCGAGATTGCTGAGGAAGCAACAGAGCTTGAGCTGATTGACATCCATTCACTTTCGTTATCATCTTTCACATTATTAGAGCTTGGTTCCTCGTCGCGTACAAGTAACTTTGGATCCATCTCATCATTTACTTTTGTTTCCATTGTTTCTTGCTTATCTTCTAGTTGCTGTGGTTCTCCTCCCCTTTCTTCTTCTTCTTCTTCTTCTTCTTCGTCATCGCTGCCTTCTTCATCCTCTGATATGTCTGTTGACAGATATCCTTCATCGTCATCTTTTGAGTTGTCGCAATTTATCTGTCCATGTACGCTGCCATTCTTTATACTCTGTAAGGATGATTGTGTGGACTTGTTGCTTTTATTACCAGTACTGAATAATGATTCGTGTTCCCTGTTGATGGAGGTATGCTGTTTCGTGGATGATATTTGACTTTGCATAAGTCCTGTGTCTTTTTCATTAAATTCCGTATTCAAACCACTTTGTTTTTGAGTAGTATCGTCCATAGTACGTGCATTATTTTCCAAAGTATTTTCAGGTTGCAATTCAGTGGGTTCTTGTGAAAATGTTTGAGTTTGAGTATGTTGTCGAGATACTTCATATTCGCATTCTTCGTAATCGGAATCGTCAGATATGTCAGAGATATCAGACAGAAGTCCGGCTTCTTCATCAAAATACTCTTTATTACTGCTATCCTCCTCCATGTCATCGTCATGATGGATTTCTGTATGTGAGTAGTTGTATTGTTCAATCTTTTTCTCTTCTATGCTAGCCTCCTTCCGCGATGCTTGGTATTGGGTAAAGTTGGAAGAGTGTGTGAATAGAGATGGCCGGTTCATTATAAACTGAGATTGTTGCGGTTTGAGGTTTGTCAATTTCTCCTTAAGAAGCTCATTTAACTCTGCGTCTTGTAGAGATGCAGTGATATCGACGTACGCGGCAGCAGCAGTACTACTAGTACTACTACTAGTACTACTACTTCTACTTCCAGTACCGGTCTTATTCTTGTTGTTGTTCTTGTTGTTTCCATTATATGTCTGAATACTGTCTATAGACACGTTTGAGTAGTGGTGCTGCCTTAGCACGCGTTGGTTTAAAAGTCTCCACGATCTGTTGTTTAGTCTCTCTGTTGTTGGTACTTTAGAGCACAGTATGCACAGTACGTCATTTGTGAGTTTCCATAGTTTATAAAGCGAACGATCTGATCGATGTTCATGGGTGAATGTAAGCGGTATAGACTCCATCTTGGAAAGTAGAGATTTGCGGAAAGTAAAAGAAGTAAAAGTGAAACCAAAATTGAAACCAAAATAGAAGAATCAAAGTGGGGTGTTGCAAAAATGAGGAAAAGAAAGATGCGTTATAAAAGTATTTTTTTTTGTTCAGAAACGATAGTGTAGAAGAGTCTGCAAATGAAGCTGCCGGTGGTGGTTGTGTTGTTGTGTGACTTTTGTTAATGATGTTAATGTTGATGTTGTTGATGATGTTGATGATGATGATATGTAACTTGTACCTTATCGGTTGTTAAAGAATTTTTGTGTGAGTATTCCTCCTCCTCCAAAATTGGCTATGTCTACAGATTGTCTGCTTCTGTGTCTGTTTCTTTATGCTTGTGTGATTCTGTTGTGAAAAAAAAAAAAAAAAAAAAAAAAAAGAAATTGCTGAAAAATTTTAAAAAAATAAAAATTTCTTTGTCTTTTGTCTGCCTGCCTCACTATGTCACTATCTCACTATTTGTGTCTACTAATTATTAACAAACTAACAAAGTAGTAACCGTGACCCGCCTTTGTTATGCGCAAAGTAAAGTAAAACAATTATTACTCAACAAACAGAAAGTTAGAAGAAGCCCCCCCTTAATATATACCCCCCACTCTATCCCAATCCAAAATTCTTTATTGTCTCAAAATTAAATCATTAAATAGAGAGTTGTAGAGTTGTAGAGTTGTAGAGTTGTAGAAGGGAACGCCAAAAAAAAAAAAAAATTCTGAAAATGAAAAATAGGAGAACTGAAAATGGATCACGTTTTCTCATCTTACACCACACTATAGAAAGAGGCACACCACTTCCGCACCTCCCCCCTCCTCATCCCCCCTCCTTCTTATTCTCCATCCTTTTATCCATCCACTTCTTCCCAAAGATTACTAGTAATATATTTGCAACACATTTGAACTTCAACTGTTCCGTAAAAGCCGTTTTCAGCACAAAAAAGTAAGAGAACAAAAGAAACCAACGACTCTATCATTTTGTTATTTCTCTTGCTACTAAAAATGCTTCACCACAATGATACAAATGAAGTAAGAGTGAGAATCATAGGATGGAAATAACCCAAACAAGAAAGAGAAAGAATGAAAAAGAAAGAATGAAGAGGGGTATCCTTATTTGCTTGTTGGTCTGATTTTGTCTGTGTTTGGACCAGAGAGAAGAAAGATTCATATACCTCCAAAAGGTATTTTTAAAAGGTGGTCATGCGCTTTGCGTATAATTTCTTTTTCTTTTGAGGAGGTAATCTTCTCCTATTCTCGCATTTACCATCGACCCTACTCTTCATATAGTAACAATACCTAATCAGGAAGTCTACGATAAGAAAGAAAGACATAACATTATAGAAATGTATATATATATATATATATAATTGTACATTTACATATACATACTAACAAATGACAAGAGAAGGCTTTTTTTACGATAACAACGATGGTAAATTACAAGTGTAAGTGTAAATATAAGTCAACATTAAGAATAAGCAAAAAAAAAAAATACATCTAATCACATTGTATCACCATTTTGTTTCTATGCATTCCAAAAACTTTAAAACTTAACTTGTTAGGGGGGTGAAAGTAAAGAAACACCTAAAGATTCGTATTCATTTTCAAATTCAAGTTGTATGTATATCTATATCTACATATATATACTCATATTTATAGTTATACTTCTATTTTCTCATTTCTAATTTTGGGGAAACAATAAAAGATGTAAAAAAAGAAAAAGAAAACCTTGTGTTTTTTTCTTATTTGAAGCAAACTTGAACTAAACCCAATTAGTAGTCAAACACAATCTTTTCACTTGAAACACCCTGTTTCAACAACTCAAATCCTTCACCAGCACTCTGCAAACCCTTTGGCAATACCTTCAATTTAGGATGTTGAATTTGTCCAATGTACTTGGGCATCACATTAAACCACCATGGCTCATAGTATTTCAACAAGCCCTCGGGTCTTTGCAACAATGAAATCAAATCTTTGGTTTCTTGAAGAACCAAGTATGCCATAGTCTTACCATAGTGGATCTTTGAATTGTCTCTCTTGTCGTCCAAAGTGATTGACGAATCATCCATCAACAACAACGAGTCCAAGTACAAGTCACCCGAAACTTCAGCAGTGGCATCATACACCTTTTGGAAAGTTTCTGGGACGGCAATTGTATCCAAACCAAATCTCAAGTTGGCTCCGCCAACTTTCTTGATTTGCTCAACAACATCAGCATCGTTATAGTCAAAAGTATAGTCAGCACCAAGTGACTTCAAGTACTCGTGATTCTTCTTGGAGGCAGTAGTAATAACTTTCAAATTGTACACAAGCTTAGCAACTTGAATAGCCAACATACCAGAAGCAGTGGCACCACCCCAAATCAAAATATAGTTTTCGCCATCTTTTGAACCACGCTCATCTGGACGCAAAAAGTAACTGAATGATATACCAATAGTAACCAAACCCAAAGTGACACTAGCTGCACCTGGATAAGACTTGATCAAACCTGGAGCAGCATCAGTCTCCTTGCTAAGCTTTGCATCGTACTTGATAGTTCCGTTGGGGTGGCCAACAACGTATTGTGCAAATGCACCATTCTTGGAGCTAGTGTTACCACTAACAAATGAACTCACAGAATCACCAACTTGGAAATTCTTGACATTGGAACCAACCTTAACAACCGTTCCACTAACGTCACTACCCAAAACATTGCCTTGCTTAGCAATTCCCCACTCAACATGTTTCCAGTCAGTTGGGTTAATGGCATATGACACAGCCTCAATGAGTATCTCATCTTGAGAGATTTCTGGAGTTGGAATCTCTTCAACAGAAACGGCCTTTGTGAATGGACTAGGTGTACCTGAGAAAACTGCTGCCTTCATTATTGTCAAGATATTGCTATATATATTTATGTGTGTTTATGTGTGTGTGTGTGTGTGTTTGTTAGATGTATATGTATACTATCTAAGTTGTTAAATGATTAATTGAGAAAAGAAAAACAGTGAAAAAAAGTAGAAAGAAACAAGGACGATTGAGTCAATGAGATGGGAAATGTCTAGATATATATATATATATAGATAGATACAATGAATTACATCTCTAAATGGTCAAAACGTTGAATGACATCTGCAGCAATTGCTTGCTTGGAAACAACAACAACACCACCAACAACAGGAAAAAAAAAAAAAAGAAAGAAAGAAAGAAAGCAAAGAACAGAATAGAATAGAATAGAGCACGCCAACAACTAATGCACAAACAGGTTTTGAAATGCCGTAATGTTGCTGACAAATTTACTCCTTCAGTTTGCACTTGAAACGATGAAGAATTTAAAATGCCGAAAGTGATAAACACTACGCTAGAACAATATATGTAAATATATGAGAAAGAAAAAAAATAAAAAAAAAAAGTACATAATTACATTTCCGAAATTCAAAGTGAATGGAATTTGGAGAACCGCTTTAATGGAAAACACAAGGCAAATACTTGCTTTTACATGGTAGCACCCACCCACACACATCAACACACACATATGTGTGGATGTGTGTCTTCAAGTGTGCGGATATATGGCCCATGCTCTCTGCCTGGGGTGTTAGTGGCATAATTCCTCTTTACTTTTAGCTCTTCTTCTTCTTCTTCTTCTTCTTCTTCTTCTTCTTCTTCTTCTTCTTCTTCTTCTTCTTCTTCTTCTTTTTCTTCTTCTTTTTCTTTTTCTTGAATAATTTACATCAACTCCTGCCATTCTTTCATTCCCACTTTATCTTTCTCTCAACAGCTGTATCCACATCCGTTTGTGTCTGTGTATGAGCTTACTAATCATAACAGTAGTAGTGTCGGAAACAAAAATAAATAAAATAAAAAAATGTGTCCAAATGGTATGGCTTGGCCCATTGAGATGTATGCTTTTTGCGTCATATATACTATGAGGTATTATTGTTACCCACATAGAAAACCTTTTAGTAAGCAAAATGCAACTACCCTCTCTCTTCTCTCTTCTCTCTCTTTTTTTTTTGGTGGTTCTCCTTGTCCAAAACTCCAAAAAAAAGAAAAAGAAAACAATTTAAAAATTAAAAATGAAAATTAAATAAATGAATGAAAAAAGAAGAACAGGGGGGTTAAGATCTTCTATAATTCGAGATGTTTCCGCAATCTGAGCTCTGATTCAATATCGCTTTTTATTCAATCCTACAATTGGCTCTGTGTGTGTGGTGTGTGAGTCCTATGCTATGTGATCCATATGCTTGCTTCAATATATAAATCTTCCAAAATAAAAAAACAGTCCTGTAAGTGATCCTCTAATAGGATAAGATATCTATATTATGTAGCTTTTCTTTTTTTCCCCCCCCCCCCCTTTTTTTTTTCTTCCTTTCTATATTAAATCTCTCAAGGGATAAAGAAAAGCTTAATTCTGACACCTGTTTTGCAATATTGTTGTTTTGCAAACTTATGTTGGTGTCACGTGCAAGCGATGTAATAGATAAAATAAGAATAGCAATTTGATAATTAAGAACTAGAGGTTTCTATGTGGCAAGCCTATGAATTATAATCTCCTGTTCCCTTATTTCCCTCTTTTCCTCTTTTCCTCCCCTTCTCAACCAACTCGAATTGAAAAATGGCAAAGAAATGGGAAATCAAATAAGTAGGTATAAATTACACAGCAGTTTACAATACTCCTTTGTCAAACTCCTAAACAGTTTTAAGAAGTTGTTACAATACCTTTTAAGAAAAGAAATCTTTCATCATAAAAAACAAAAAATATTAGCAATTATATTAATTATTAAAGTGTTTCTATTCACAAACATCAACCGATTTATATATATATATATATATATAAGTATATATATATATAAAGATATTGTTCAGTAATTCGACTAGACAAGTTAGTCTCGTAAATGCAGTACCATTTCTATACCCATTTTAAACTTCTATCTCGCACCTCTCACCTCTCGACTCCAACCTCTGACTTATTGTTGTCTAATCTTATCCTTGATCAAGTAACAGACACCCGACGAGATAATACTCACACCCAACATCAAAACCAACATCATGTTGGAGTACTCGTACAACCTGGCAACATCTGCTGGCCAACCGGTGTACAACGCATAAGTAGCGGTAACTGAACCCAAGTTACCCAATCCACTAACAATAGCTGCACTCACTGCAGTTCCAACATCACCATATCTCTTGTGGAAAATCTCAGCCGACCACGACATACAAATTGGCACAGTTGGTCCCAACCCATAACCAGCAATCAACAAACCAGCATACTTGTTCCATGGACCATGCGCATAAGTAGTTACAACCATACCAGTAATGATAATCAAACAAGCACCACTAAAGATTATTGGTCTCAATCTCTTAAACCTATCGGCAAATGGAGTAATTGTCAATATACCGCCAAGATCAAATAACCAAATTGGCGCATACAACAATGACACTTGGATCGAAGTCAAGTTAGGATCATTAGCCTTGATAATAGTTGATCCAAACACAGCCAAACCAAAGCCAGTACCAACAACTCCGAAATACATAATCACCAAGGGGTAGAGTCTCAAATCAGTCAAGATCTCAACAACATCGCGCCATGTCCACTTGAGCAATTTGTATCTATGCTCCAAATCTCTTCTGTGCAATTCCTTATCCTCAGAGTTTAAAGGATGGTTAGGAGTGAAAAACCTATTGTAAAATTGCATAGCCTTCTTTTCCGAGTCCTGATAGATCTTGAAAGGTCTATCTGGCAACCACCAAAGCAATGAGATACCAACGGCAATGGTTATAACACCATAGACCATATACATCCATTGCCAACCATAATAACCTCTATTTCCATCAATCTTTTGGAAACCAGCACTAACTAAACCAGCCACGGCAGCAGAAATCTGGGCTGCAGTGAAATAGTATCCAATACGTCTAGTGGATCTATCGTTGGGATACCACAACGACACATAGTAACTCATACCTGGCCAAGTACCTGCACCAACAACACCACTAATAAACCTCACGGCAATCAAGGCACCGGCACTACCCAAGGCAGAATAACAGGCATACACCAACCCAACGGTAATCACAATTCTTGCCAACCACGATTGTGGACTCACTCTGGTCATAATCAAGTTCATGGGCACATCAAAGATAATGTATCCAACATAATACAATGCTGATGCAGTTGAAGTATGTTTTGAAGTAAGATTCAATGACTGGATCAAAGAATGACCCTGTTCGGTGTTCATTGTCAATGTTAAACCATAACAGTTGGAGCCAAACGATGTAAGAAAGTACAAGCACCACAATGCAGGAATAATTCTGAAATCCAATTTACGATAAATCTTGTTCAATTGGTGTTTCTCATCTTCGGTGAATTCATCTTGCAGCTGCAATTGTTGCTCTTGGTCTTGCGATGATTGCTCAACATCGTATTCCTCTGAAGCATGTTCAACACTTTTGAGTCTTGACTCCTGGTCGACACTTTTATTGTCACTCATGCTGTACACTTGTTTCACTTTGATAATTACAAGTTATTTTGTAAACAAAAAAAGAATGGATAAAAAAAAAACAAGAAGAAGAAAACGGAAATGGAGTTTTGAATGATAAATGAAACTATTTATATTCGAAAAAAAAAAAAGAAAGAAAGATGAAAAGTAAAGTAAAAAGATAATAAGAAAAAAAAAAAGAAAAGCGTAAATAGAAGTAAAGATGGGCTAGAAAGTAGATTGATCCAATTTAGACTCCCAAAACACAATAAAGGATCAGAGTCACAAAAGTCGGTTTTTTGTTGGGAGTGAGTAAGTGACATTTACAATCATCTCAGCCGTAAAGCCCACCTCCTTCTTTTTCCCAAAAAAAAAAAAATTAAAAAAAAATTCTGCTAAAGTGCATCCAAACATTCATACTAAAATCATGTCAAAAGTGACTCTGAGTCAAATTGCTAATAGATGATGGCTCAATGATAAACTATTATTTTTTTTTGCACTGCAAACGAATCATGGTGAGTCAGCCATCTAATGCAGGTTACTAGTGCTAGATTTAATGTTGCAAACAGATCAAAAAAAATATATTGCAGAGAACAAGAAAATAAAACAAAAGACCGTTATGTTTGTGTGCCTGTGTGTATATGTGTGTGTGTGTGTGTGAGTATTCGGCTCTATCCGATGATCATAACAATAGGAATAATAATAGGAATAATAACAATAATAGGGGTGATGATAGTCAACAATAATGATACTAATGATGATGATTTACACAATAGCAGTAATGTGTTGAGCAGTTTAAAGATTGTTTGGGTCTTGTAACCAACAACAGCATTGTCTGAGTAATTAAGCTATTCTTATTGCTTGCATGTTTTACGGCAAAGTAGAAGCGAATAGTCTCTATGTAAATCTACCAATCTTTCTAATTCTAGAGTTTCATCTCTTGATAAATATTTTCAACAAACTTATTTAACATATTATTACGTTTAATAGTACTCTAAAATATCAGGACACAACTTCTTTATTCTATCAACGGTAATTTCTGCAAATTCCTGGCTTTGATTAATACAAAATGCATGTTTTATGGGTCTTTTGATATTCTCGCACACCTCAAACAAATTACCCAGTTTTGCGTAATTATCTTTCTTATTGTTTTCATCTATTTTTACTTTTGCTTGTACCGCTGTTTCTGCTTCACATTCTGTTTGTTCGGAATTATCCCCTCCATTGACTCCTACTCTCTGTTCATTTTGATACCTTCCCAACAAATAATTTCTTGTAATGTTTGAAACCCAATGGTCATTCTGTGCAAAAAATACCCAGTTCTTGAATCCAATTTTTGTGTTGCTTCCCCTATTTCTCATCTCGCTAAACACTGCCTCGGTGTTGTTTATCTCTTTGCAATTTCTCTCTTTTTTTCTCTTTTGCCCTCCAATTTCTTCTGTTTCCTCTGTTTGCTTTTGCTGGTCCAAAAATATCCAATCATTGATTGCATCCAGATTATCAATAACCTTCATTTCATCCTTTGCCATGCTCAAACATTGATTAATAGCTTGGCCAGAATTTACCAACTCAATAGTCGCTTCAACCAGATTTTCGAGACCATAGTTCTCGCCTGGTCCCGTATCTGCCAACACATCATTTTTGTGGGGTGCTTGGAAATGATTTGTCAATATCTTTCGTTGAACCCAGAGTGGAACAAATGAAAGAATTGAGGATAGCACAAGTGCTGTACCAACAATGGGAATTTTCCAGTTCATCATTTTAGTGAAACTCGTGCCCGATTCTGAACCGGCAATATCGTATATTGTAGGGGTTATCATCCCGTTGAACTGGACTTTAAACTTGGTGGAAGCGAGCTCATTATCCTCGAAAAGTTTGATAATTATTCGTTGCGTAATAAAAGCACCTAATGAATGTGATAGGAAAAACAATCTTGGTGGTCGATCTTGATCTTTCTTCCAATGGTTCAAAATGATTTGTTTTAAAACTTGATGCATATGATGAATTTGCTCGTCGACATTATAAACTTTAGCTGAAGTAGTTGAGTGTTTCGAACTTTTATCAAAATACCCTGCGTATCCGATACAATATACTTCAAATCGTGGTATAGATTTTTGAATAAGGTTTAAATACGGAATATAATACTTCACAAGCCCGGGATTACCTGGGACCATTACTAAAAGGTCATTGCAATTTGTTGTTGCTTCCGCTGGTTTATGGTATACCGGGGTTGACGGATCGGTACTGGAAAACTCTATGGACATGACTCGAAGTGGTGATGACAGTAGTGGTAGTTTATGGTAGCAGTGGTGGTGGTAGTAGTAGTAGTTTAAGTAGTGTTAATAGTGTTGCAACAATCTATGCTCAAGTTGAGTTATTTAATCTTTTCCATAGTATCTTTATCCGGTAATTTGGTGTTGAACAGCTCTTTTCATTGATAAAGAGAATTCTTTTGAAGCGGAAACGCGCGCAAATAGATACTGAAAAAATATGAGATAGTTTACGAAAAAAGTCCAAATAGCAAATGTTTATCCGATAATACTGCAAAAAAATGTATATAATAATATTAATAATTATCAATTGCAAATTGTTCCAAAAACCATACATATATATATATATATATATATTATTTGTATTAAACTAAACATTAAACTTAATAATGAAAAAAGAAACTCCGTCAAACTTTTTGAGATGGAAACCAATTAACTACTTCATTTTCTTTTCCTCTTCCTTTCTTACTCTCTCACCACCTCTACCATTATATTTTATTTTTAATTTTTTTTTTTCTTTTTTGCTCACAAATCATGTTCCTTCTTATTTTCGTAGATATTGAATTTGTAATGCGAGACAATTTGCGGCTTATCGAAAACCTTTGTGTCCACGCTATGCAAATTCTTTTCGTAATAACTCAAGTTGCCAGATTTGTCTAATAGAATTACCGTTTGTGTTCGCGTGCCGTAAAACTCACCAATCGAGGCGCAAGTGCTGTGGGAATCACCAAGACTCACTGGTGGAATGAAAATGGAATTTCTCAATTCAAGGTACTTTGCATTTAAATCGCCCTTTTCAGCAACTTTTGTACTATACGTGTCATGACTAAGGACCTTAAAACACTCGTCAACAAACTCATTTTCAGATAGGTTCTCAGTCTTTGGGGAATCTACTAATGTATCAACTAATTCTTCTCCTAAAAACACTTTTTTCCAAGGATGATTATACAATGAATTGGATAATCCAAATGTCGACTTAGTAGCAATAGAATCAGACATGGACACGGTGGCATTGTCGTTTTCCAAGCCCGTCTCAAACACCCTTCCATGGTGGCCACGATTGCTTAGGATATTCAAGTGCGAAATCTTGCAGGTTTCAGGGTCGATATTCAAATCACCGTATAGCAACGTGAACCCGCCAATTTTTTGCAAATCTATTTTGGCATTACCGTTCTGCATTTTGTTCGTTATGTTCTTCTCCCATTCTGCAGCCGAATATGGTGAATTCAAAAATGCCAATGGTAAGACACCTCGAGAGATCTCTTTCATATTATCTAGATTTTGAAAGTTAGTAAATTCTGATTGCCTGTCTTGATCTCACGTATATACGTTCCGCTAAGATTATCTATCGATGCACCTTGTTATCCTTTTTATTTTTTTTTTTTTTTTTGTTTTTTGTTTTTTGTATTAAATATGCTAATTCACTTGAATAGTACATACATTGCGTATCCAAATCACGGTAATTGACTAGCACGGCCATTTTGCCACTAGTAGTGACACCAATCCAAGTGCCATGTTCAGGCCGTGCAAGGTCCAATGGAGTTAAAATTTGTTCTCCAGTACTCTTCTCTTTTGCTTCTTCTCCTTCTCCTGTTCTTGCTTCTGCTTCTGTTTCTTCTCTCTCAATAGGTCGAAAATGGGCAGCTAATGTGGGCCGCTTATAATACTCATCCCTATTTGATAGAAGCACAAAGGGATAGTTTGGGTGTTTAGTAGTGGCAATAGTGATACACATTCCTTGGGTAGTTGAAGTAGAAATGTAGTAAATCTCAGTTCATTAAAATGTAAAGGAGAATATATGTGTGCTATATGTGTTGGTTGCCGTTAGACTCAGAGCCAGGTTTGTATTTATATATATATATATATATATATATATATATATAGGTATAGATATATATTAAATTTCTTAGTATAAACGTGTAAGCGTGTATGTGTCCTAATCAAAGTAAATATATATATATATATATATATATGTATATATATCACAAGCAGAGTCGGAATGTAATACGGTTCTGTGTTAAATAATAATATATATAATATTATTAATGATGGTGACGGTGACGGTGGCGGTGGTAGTGGTAGTGGTAGTGGTGCGGAACACTAACTTAACTAATTATGATGGTAGTGAACAGTCTCTGAACTTGATGAATCTAATAGTATCCATGGATGCAACAATGGTTCAAGACTGGTGATGGTATAATAGAAATATATGGATGTGTCTGTGTGTGTGTAGTGTATATTCTGTTGCCGTCTTTGCAGATGAAAATAACCCGCCGTTCCAACTCGAAAAGAGCGACAAAGTTAAATATAAATAAAAATAAAAATAAAATAAAAATAAAAAGAATCTCCGATCATCAATTATTTTGTTTTCCGCACCGTGTGGGGAAAACTGGGAGGCGAAGAGAGGGGAGAGGGGAGAAAACGCGAAATACTCTTTATTTCTTCGTCTTCAATGTGCATGAATGTTTTTATTGTTCAGTTCAGCATCAAACTGACAATGAGTAAAAAAGTATAGTTTTATGTGTTGAACTGATTTTGTATATACGTCCAAACGTATCTACTTTTTTCTTTTCATAATCTACATTCTCTTAGTCTTCAAGAGGAATTAAGGAGAGAGATATTTCACTCAAACCCTTTGAAACATTTACCCCCTTTGGCAAAAGGTGGTAGCAGTAAACCCGCGCACAAGGAAGGACGAGCAAATTCAAAATTCACACACAAAGAAGTAGCTTTTATACCAACACATGAGAGCCAACTTGTTTTTTATAAACAAACTATTTTAATAGTAATCATCGATAAGTTTGTTCAATGTGTGCATAAAATAAACACTGATTATTGAAGCTCATCTCGATGCCCGAGCTGTTTGCTTTTCATTGAAGCCAATATACAATTACAAATGCAATCATCTTTTCCAGAATTGAAAAACAAAAAACAAAAAAAAGAATGGAAATAAAAAAAAAACATTTTTCGAAAACAAAGCAAAGAACAAGCTAAGTATATAGGCAATTTTCTGTCAGACACTATTGATACTCTTTTCGACATACAAAAGCACACACTCCATCACTCACTCAATCACCCCTCGAACAAATTATACCAATATTTAGTGCAAATTTAAAATATCTTCGCTATCAAATGATACTGTTGAAATTGAATTATTTTTTCCTGCAGGCGATTGAGCATAATCTCGCTTGAACTCGTTGATGCTGCGGGGTTCTTTACTTTTGTCACTCTTGAACTTCTCGCCATAGTTATTATACAAAGTATAACAACCGTTTTCAAGTTTTTGTTGGGAACTACAATCTGCAACCTGAGATAAATAATCTGAAAAATAATTTTCATAACTATTCTCAATATT
This sequence comes from Lodderomyces elongisporus, assembly GCF_030384665.1. NCBI lineage: Eukaryota > Fungi > Ascomycota > Pichiomycetes > Serinales > Debaryomycetaceae > Lodderomyces > Lodderomyces elongisporus. Next base: position 699,476 of record NC_083673.1, read on the forward strand.
GGGAAAACCTTGACCCGCTATATTTGTAGTGGAAGTACCATTTGTATGTTCCAAATTAATAGGTTGCACAAGTGGCGAAGGAAGTAAAGGTTTTTCAATGGGTAACGTGGGAAGCTGGGCAGGCTTGTTGCAATGATAGCGAAATGGGAGAGAAGGTGATAACACCGTTGATGACAATGAGTTAGATAATGAGTTTAACAACTTTGCAGGTGTTGTTGTTATTGTTGTTATCGTGGATGATGTTGATGATGGCAATATGGAGAATGATGATGATGATGACGACGACGAGGATACTATTCCCTTGATCATGCCCATACTGCTACTTATTTCATGGTATTTATCAATTGCATGCACTGATTCTTTGAAATAGCTCATTTTGCTTAATTGATTGGCATCTGGGCGAGCCAATGGATCCCATAACAAACAAGACTGAATTACCTGGCGCAAGCTATTATCTTTAATACATGGAACAATCTCATGGATATTAGTACCAGGCTCATTTGGTAATTCAATTCCCAAATTACTAGCCAATGGTTTAGCTTCGTTCCAAAACCCACCAAATGGTATAATACAATTTTGGTTACCGTGAGGGTTACTTCTGCTGCCGATGCCGCTGATACTGCTCTTGATGTTGTTGTTGTTGTTGTTGTTGTTGTTGTGGACGAATAATTCAGGCATGGTTGGTGATCCCAAGATTTGCAAAATCTTCCAAATTTGGTCAAACTCATTAGAACCAGGAAACAACGGTGCGAAATTAATCACTTCTGCAGCAACAGCTCCAAATGCCCAAATGTCGATTGGGCGTGAGTACCATTGTTGTCGCAACAAAATCTCGGGCAGTCTATACCATCGTGTTGAGACATATGCAGTGTATGTTCGCATATTGGATATGTGCCTTGCTAAGCCATAGTCGCCAAGCTTGACTATAAAGTTGTCGTTCTTTCTATGTGGCGGCACGCGTTCTTTTGAGCCGTAATATTGCAAGGTTGGTAGTATGAGGATATTCTCGGGTTTGACGTCACGGTGGAAATACTGATTGTTATGGATATGCTTAATGGCGCAGAGCAATTGTGAAAGGATGCTCTTGAGTGTGGTTTGTGAGAATCTCATATTCTTGCGTGATCTAATCAATTGGTACAAATTTTGATTAAGCGCTTCCATTGAAATGTGCAACTGATGGTTCAAGTCATCAATGAATACTTCAAATACCTGAACCAAGCATGGGTGAGAGGGGACGCTCAAGATAAATTTCACTTCTTTCACTTTGGAGTAGTCTTGCAACAGGGGGAGCTTTTTTTTCATGGTTTTAATAGCAACTAAATTTGATGTGTTGAATTTTGAATCCTCTAGCGGGTAAAGTAAAGTTCCCGCTTCAGAGTAATGAGAATTAAGCAAGTCTAATTTAGAGAATCTGATCTTGGCTAGTTCAACAGAGCCAAAGCTTCCATTGCCCAAATTGCTGATTGTTTGATAGTGGTTGTTGTATGAATGCACCGTCAAGTTCTTTGGTGATTGTGGTGGTTGAGGCGATCCAATTTTTAATGGAAGCGGTTTATAAATTGACATTCTTTTCGATATCAAAACTCAAACCTTAATTCAGAAGCAGTTTACTGCAGTACTTCTCTTGGTGGTGATAAAAACTGGTAACAACCAACACGGTGCAAGAGTATTCTTTTAAGGCGGTTAAATAAGCGACCACTTTTTGCGTGAATTTAATTCAATCACGATAAAAGGTATTAGTGTTGATAAAAAACAAAATACAAAAATGGGGTTGTTGCAAATATACATATATATATATATATATATATATGTGTGTGTGTGTGTATTTGTGTTTGTGTTTGTGTTTCAAAAATATCTAGATATATAACAGAATCTTGTTGCGTGTGCTACACGTTTGTGTGTCTTTACATATGTATATATATACATTCTGTTGAAGATTGTGATATGTATATCTATATACGTAACTACCCCATTTTCTCAGCGGGAGATAGCTGTATTTCAAGGACACGTTGGAAATAATTCAGTTTACCAGGAACAAGTACAAGTAACATATATAACGTATAGCCTGCTCTCTCTCCAGGCAAGTATATAGGGAATACCGCGTTTTCATTTTTTTTGGCCTCAAAAGATTGAGATAAAGTTCTAAGTGATTGAAATTTGTATTGTTATCGATATTGATGATCCATTCTTCAATTCCTTTTTTTTTTTTTCTTTTGAGAGGTTTATTTATACACTAAAAAGCAAATGCTATAGATAGAGTTATTTATACACCTACAAATGCTGCCTCACAATCCAAATCATCAAATCCATCTGAGTCCGAATCTAAACTTGATTCTTGATCCGAATGTGATATATTGATTAAAAATTGTGATTTGCTTACATCTGCATCCTTTTGTTTTTGCTCCACCGCTTCAACACCATTCTCATCAATAAAATAATCATACGTACTTGAGGTTGGCGTCAAGAGCAAAGCTTTTGGATCAACAGTATAGCTACTAATGATCTTACGAGTTGTTCCGTTTGTTTCCTTTGTTCCAATTGTTCCACTTGCTTCCTTTGTTTCCCCTGTTTCCTTTGTTCCATTTGTTCTACTTGTTTCCTTTGTTTCCCCTGCTTCCTTTGTTTCCTTTGTTTCCTTTGTTTCCTTTGTTTCCTTTGTTTCCTTAGTTTCTACAATTCCACATGTTTCACTAATTTTGTTTTCCTTATCCTTGTCATTTTCTTCCAGAAAACTTCTCCCCATGGCATCTTCCCCTCGTATATACTTGTAAGACTTTGTACTAATTAGCTCCTGAGTTCTTAAGGTATATTGGTGGTTTAACAAACACTCAGATCTTTGAACACATTCTCCATCTTCTTCAAAGTCAGGACAATTCCAAATATGCATAAATGGACATTCTCTTCCTCTTTGGCACCAGCCGCCAATAGCAAACGGTCTGAAAACCCAAACCTCACATGACGGGTCTTTAAAATGAGGAGGGGTACTATGCATGTATCGGCATCTTGTATTAGAACAATTGCCTTGCAAGAAATAACGACACATTGGAGTGTTGTGCTCATTGGGTCGATGTGACAATAAACACATTGAATTCCCTATACATTTGTCATTTAAAAAGTGCGGACATATCTTGATTTTCAGTTGGTCGTGAAAATAATTGCAACTGGCTCCACGTTGACAAATCCCTGTTCTTGTATAGTATCGACAATTTGGCTTCGATCTGGTTTTGATTTTACGGCTGCAAACTTTGTAATATCCACCTTGATGTTTTTTGTAAATGTCGTCGTTCCATTTAAGTTCCTCCATGCTTGATTGCGGTAGTGGAAATAAAGGGTAAAGTATCTTGCCGCCCTCCATTACACTAAACTTGATGTTACTGATTTCTACACGATCACAATGATCATTTATTATACGGTTTTTAACAACTCTTGCCTCTGCATTTTCCTTCTCCGTATGTACCGTGTGCTCAGTATTCATATTGTACTCCTTTATTGCTATCTTTGCTTGTTGGCTTTGACATTGAACCAATCTCCCTGCTTCCTGTTTGTAAACGCTCATGTTGTATAGTGACGTGCCCGTTGGGCTGTAAACAGTCATAAACTGTTGTGGAGATTCGGAAAAAGAGTCGCTCAGTTCATTCCCATTCGTTAAACCTGTAGGACTGGACACAATATGAGTGAGCGTGAGTTTTGCATTGGGAAAAGTAGTGTAGTGATTAAAGGAACGTCCTCGATGATGTGTCAGTTTAGCAATTCTGAAAGCGTTTAACTTTCTAGTCTGTTCTTTTTGTCTTATGCTAGTCTTCATTGCAGCAATTTCCTTGTACAACTGCTTTATTTGGGCTGGCTCCTGCCGCTGGTGGGTAGGAGTCGTACCCTCAAGTATATTCATCGTTTGACTCATGTTATCTAACACTGTGTTGAAATTTTACTTGATAGAAATGTGATGATATTATGCATACCTTTTTTATTTGTGTATGTCTTTTGAAACCTAAATCTTTCATTTAGCGGGAAACCAAATAAAATAAAATAAAACAAAATAAAAGAAAAGAAAAAAATAAAAAAAAGGTAACAGAGAGAGAACATTAATGATAATAAATGGAACAGAAGAAAAGAGCCAAAAGATTAACAATAAAATTGAAGAGAACTAGAACAGCAAGAGTGAATCATTATCCTCTTGTTGTAAACCTGACGTACTTGTATCATATACTATCAAATCAGCTACTTATAACAATACTACTATTACTGCTGCTACTGCTGCTATTATATCATTATTGTCATTATCATTTTTTATTATTGCTATCAATTTGTTGTTGCAATTAGCCTTACCTAAGCAATTTAACATATCTAGAGTAATGCTGAATAAGTCGAAAACTACATCTGAACTATTGAACAAAAACTCAAAGAAACCAATAGAGCATGGAGTGGCGAGAAAGAAGTTTACAGCGTTGCAGGATATTGAAACGGTTTTAAACGATCTTGAAGTCAAAGGTTCGCAAGAAGATAATGCGAATAGTAGTGGTGGAGTTCGTAGAGTCTGCAACTGTATGGCAAGGCGACATCCATTATTCGAAGTGGCCCCAAATTGCTTGAATTGTGGCAAAATCATTTGTGCAAAAGAGGGTTTGCAGCCATGTTCCTTTTGTGGGCTGGATATCATCCCATCAGAGGAAAAAGACGCCATTGTGAGATTGCTTAAGCAAGAAGAAAATGAGTTACGAAATCCACTGTTACGTGCCGACAAACAAGTAAATGGTGCTAGTACTCCAAAGGCAAAGAAAAAGATTGTGGTGAAAATGAACCCAGGAGAAAAATTTTGGGAGGCGCAAGATCGTGCTTTCAAGTTGGCTGAAAAAGAGTTGAGCAACCGTGAAAAAAATCCTTTGGAGCAAGAAACTGAGTCAGAAATAACACCGGTTACATTTCCCGAGAGGTCAGATACATCAAGATTGTTGAGCAAAGACAGCAAAAGCATTGATGACGATTTGGTGCTGGCGCAAAAGAAATTGGAAACATTGCTTAGTTACCAAAATTCAAGCGAAGAAAGAACACGGATCATTGATAATGCCTCCGACTTTGTACAACCAACGCAATCTATATGGCTATCTCCTGAAGAGAGAGCTTTGATGTTGAAGCGCCAACAAAGGCTTGCTAGAGAAGAAAAGAAGGAAGAAGATAGAACACGGCGCGGGGAAAAGCAAATGGAAATGATAATCAAGGATGGAAAAGTGAAAATGGTGGAACGATATAACCCGGTAAAAGAGGATATTTCTAAAGAAGAGCTTCGATTAGAAGAAGAGGTGAATATGGCCAGACGGAATCGAAAAACCGGTGAGGAGCTGCTATGGGATTATGAAGCCGATAAAAAGAAATGGGTGAAACCCGTTTACTTTTCGGACAGAAATGAAAACGAAACAACGACTAATGCAGCCAGAGTGCCAGATAGCTCTAAACAGAGAGTTCAAACTACGCAGAATGTGGATTCAACTGAATTAATAGTTTCCTTGTTGTGAAATTATTACAATCATTATTGTAGTTATCATTAAAATCATTATTTAAGTCATGATTATAATCATTTTCGTTTGACCATTGTTACTATAATTATCATCTCCTTCTCATACGCTGCTTAAACTTTCGCGATCTTGGATCATTAATCTTTAGACGCTTGTAATTTGCGGTAACTGGTTTTCGCGTTCTTTTTATTGGACTTTGTTGCACTCCATTGCCATTATTTCCTCTATTCCTTTTCCCTTCTCCTTCTTTTTCATTGTCACTATCATCATCATCATCATCATCGTCGTCGTCGTCTTCACTTTCGGAGTTCATATATGCCATCAAGGACGTCCTTTCCTGTTCTTCCATCAGCTGTATCCTATCCTGTATGTTAACAGTATCTAACGTCTGTCCTTCGTTTTCTAATCTTGGTGCCATTTTGACTCTTCGTGTCAGTCTCTTTTGGGTCTTTTGTTTACGCATTCCACGGTTTTCAACAGAGATCGCTTCCCCTCCGTTTTCCTCTTTCTCTATCATTCCATCATTAATCTCCATTTCAGCAGTATTAAACTCCGATGCAAGCTCAGGATCGGCATCTATACTTTCCAAAGAGGTCTTATAAACCTCTGTCAACTTTCTCATCATCCGCTGAGATTTTAATGGAGAAGGTGAAACCAGGAAATCTGGTAAAGGCATAATTCTGGAGAATGTAGGAGTTTGAGTTTTTTGCTTCATATAATTCGGAGTTTGTACGTCCATAACTGCAGCAAAATTTAATTTCCGGGCAGCTCCTAAAGGTGTAGCTTCGCTCTCCAAATTTGAATTTTTTCTCTGCGTTGAAGCAAATGGAGAGAACTTGTTTGCTTTGGTTGGAGTAACCAACAAGTCCAACCCAGATGACTGCGAAAATTGATCAGTTTTAATGGTGCCATTATGAGCAGATTTTTCCGATTTCTGTTTCAAAGGTGAAGATTCGGGGGGAGTCAAGCTAAAATCAAAAATGGAGAGCACTCTTCCATTGGCTTGAGGAGTGGGACCTAACTCCCCCTTTGGAGTGGGAGGAACCACGTCCGTGGTTTCAGATCTGTTTTTAGACACCAGCGGACTACTGTATGTATCAGACTTGTAAGTCTTTTCAGGCTTATATGATTTTTCACGTTTTTCCATTTTGACCGGCTTTCCAGTTTTGTATGACTTGTATAATGCATACAATTTCTTTATTTCTGGGATGCTGTTGACATCCTGTTTCAGCGGTAGCCTATCATTTTCAGCTTTGAATTTGTATTCCCAACTTTTAATCTCATGCTTTATCTCCTCAAGTTTCGAGCTCATAGGTTTACTGGTGGAGATCATTTGAGGTAGCTTAACAATTGACTTTTATAGTTTACACTATTTTTTTTATTCCATCCACTCACATAAGCCAACGGCTCACATTGAAATTGAAACGCGTATCATGAGGAAAAACGAGAAATCTTAAAGAGAAGCAAAGGCTAGACAACAGAAAAACAATAGAAAGGGGAAAGGAAAAGGAAAAACAGATTAAATCTAGACGCGCGTCGATTCCATTTCTTTAAAGTCACACAGACTTGAGAGCGATATCAATATTGACATGAAAGAAAATTTTGTGAATATGTAAATATATATATATATATATTTATTTATGAATATACACATATATCGATTGCACAATCTATTTACAAATTACTGCTTGCAAAGTTTTGGGCATTACGAAAAATCAGATCCCCAGGATATGCCTCGTCAAGAAGTAAAAGTGCTGTTTTCAAAGCGAGTCTTTGATTATTATCTTCAAATTGTTTTCCATTTTTTTCAAATTCGGAAATGAAACATACCCCGTCATCAACTCTGTGCCAATACGTGCTCAATAACTCCTTCAATGCCGTCTTATCATTCACCATGACTAGTAACACTAAGGTTTTGACAAAGTAATTAATGAAATCCGAGGGACTTTGTAAAGACTGTGTTATTGCTCTCCACTCTTTCCAAAAATACACCCAGTTTCGAGATTGCGCATAGGTAAAAAGCATTTGCTCTCTCAACCAGAGAGGCATCTTTCCTCGCTTGTCATAATTGACACTGCGTAATAACTCTCTAACATCACGAGCTCCTTGAGTGTTTTCAATGATTCTTGTGTCAAGACTATTGGTAGCCACGCTAGCATTGGCAGTGGTGTTACCAGCTGGGGTATTAGCAATAGAAGCCACAGATCCACCAACGCGCAAAGTCTGGCCCTTTGATTCAATGATACTGTTAACATGAGCAGCAGTTATGGGGCACACTTTATTGGTTGTTAATGCCCACAAGAGGACCTGGAATTTGTCTATGGCAAACAAATGAATATCATCTGTTGCAAACATAGCAACTTTTCCTATAAAATCTGATAATAAATTCAATTTCGTAGATGAGTCAATACTCGTGACGGGAGTATCAATCAACAATTCAAGGTACTTGATCACGTCTTGTACAATCTCCAGATTCCAATCATCAGATTGCGAAATAATATTCACAGCAGAGTACTTGTCTAGAAGCGTAGATGTCACATCTTCAAGAGAGGTTGTGGTTGGCGACTTCAAATGTAATAGCTTGTAAAATAAAAATTTCCGATTGAAGTCGTCAATGGTGTTCCCGCTAAATTCTTTGTCAAATCGTGCTTTGTATACATCTGCAGACGCATCACCATGCTCTTGTAAAAAGTCATTGTAAACTGAGTCTAGAGTAGTGCTTTTACTCTGTTGTTGTGGTGATGATGGTGATGATGATGATGTTGTTGTTGTTGTAGTTGTTGTTTTTGTTTTTTTTGTTGTTGATGATGTGTGAAACTCTCTTCGGAGTCCGTAGAATATACTGCTTTGGTCTAACTTCTCATTTTGACTCAGATACTGATTGTATGGTGTATAAGGGTTACCGTTACTATCATCATTGAATTTGATACTCTCATCGTACATCAGCTCTAAATCAAGAGCCTCGCGGCGCTCAGGGCTCATCATGTGCACAATGACACCATCTGGAAGCTCGCATCTCACCCAAGTATTGGGGTTAATACCGAACTCATTGTGGGTGGCAGGTGGTCCTTGTCGAGCTCTCTTTGCCAATCTTCTACGTTCCACGGCACTCATTGAATTGGTTACCATCCCCTCAATGGCGCATTGGAATCCCCAATCGTGTTTTATGTGCTGCTTCAAATCATATGAGGCCTTGTATATATGCTTTTCAGATTTCCCTGACGCGATAACCACGATTTTCTCTTCGCTTTGTCTGTCCAAACTTTTTGGATGATCTGTTGGAAGTAATGCAAGGTCTATTACTTTCACACCGGAAAGACCATATTTCGCCACCAATAGTGTTAACAAGTCTTTAACTTTATTAGGTAAATTTTCAGGCAAATCTTCAAACAGAGGCTCATCAATTTGCTCTGGCTGAGAAGTATTTTCCGAACGCATATACCATGGGATCGAGTCGTCATTCTGCTGCTTGTTATGAAACCTCAAGGTTGTGCTAAAATATCTCAGTCCGAACCTCGCTGCGAGGTAACTGCTCCTTTCAAGCGTCTTGGTCAATAATGCTTTTGAAGCCATTAGTACGTATTGATTGGTTTATGATTTTTTGAACACTTCTTTTTTGATATCCGTAGCTTCCTTGACTTCTTCAACTTCCTTAACTTCTTAAATTCTTTCTTTGCTTATTCGGTCGTTTTCTTTTTCTAATTGATTTGCTTCTTTTCTCTAAAATATGAAGAAAAAAAAAAGTTAATAAATTGAATAATGATTAGATAGAATAGAAAAACTGGTAAAGCGAAAAATTATTCTCAAATAAACCACTAGGAATTTCTTAAGAGCGCTATTTTAGTTTTGTAATTTTTCAAAGACACTTGGAAGAGCGCAATTTTTCTGTTCTCACGCCAAAAGTTTTAATCCTCTCCTCATCTCAAATTTTACTACATTCACCCTTGAATATATATTGACATACAAAGAAGAAAAAGAAAGAAAAAAGAAAAGAACAAGCATATAATGGCAAGATTAGTTCATAACGTACAGAAAAAGCAACATAGAGAGAGGGGGCAGAAGGATAGTAGAGCCAGGTATGGTTTGCTTGAGAAGAAGAAAGATTACAGACTAAGAGCTGCGGATTACCACAAGAAGCAAGCTGCTCTTAAGGCTTTAAAGGAGAGGGCTAAACAACATAATCCAGATGAATACTACCATGCCATGACAAGGCGGCGTACCGATGATAAGGGGATTTTGATAGCCGATAGAGGTAATGAAGTTTTGAGTGTGGACCAAGTCAAGTTGTTAAAGACTCAAGATGTCAACTATGTGCGAACCATGCGTTTAAACGAATTGAACAAAATTCAGAGGCAGCAAGATGGAAAACTTTTCCAAGGATCTGGGAAGCATACTGTTTTTGTTGACTCTGAAAAAGAACGTCAACTGTTTACCCCAGAAGCGTATTTCGGCACTGATAGCTCTTTAGTTGACAATAGGGAAAACCGTCTTCGAAATGAACAGCTTTACTCAAATACAACTTTGGTCGACTCACTGCTGCTCACCCCCAAGGCCAAGGATAAAGCCGATGAGAAGAAACTCAAACAATACAAGTCGTTACAGAGAAGTATAGCAAAAGAAAAACAACTACGTGAAGTTGAAACTATTATGAACCAAAATTTGGAAAAGATGAAGAATGGAAATAAAAAGAAAATTGTTGACAATAATGGCAAAGTGCATTTCAAATGGAAGAATCAACGGAAAAGGTGAGCTTGTTGATAAGTAACTCACCCCTCGTTATCCAAGCTTTTATTTAAGTAGTCTACGAATAAAGGCACTATACGATCTTTTTCAACGGATCTCATTCTGTTCAAGTTAATGAAGGATCGTCTTATCCTTTGAAGCTGAGCAGTACTCACTGTTCCAGATGGTATGTAGACCTGTAAATCTTTAGTTATTTGAACATTGCCAGCAGTTAGTTCCTGTTGTTGAAGAACCAATGTAATGACATCGTGGGTCTTTTTGTCCAAATCTTGTAAAAAGGAATTGTTAGAAGTAGGCTGTGCAGTTGTTGCCGCATTTGGAACAGGAGCTTTCTTCAACACCAAGGCTTCCCACATCTCTTCAATCGGTAGTTTTTCATCCATATGTGACAATATTTCAAACAATGGCGAATCCCATTTTGTATCGCGATTTGGCTCTTCGTATCTCTGCTCGAGCTGTTTAATCACTTCAGAATTCCAATATTTGGCTTCTTGACTCGTCATATTTGCTTCATTCCACTCTAAACACTTTTCAATAGGCGCAACAATATGTACCACACAGTGTGGAGTCGCCATGCCTTTCGACTCACAATATAGTTGGTACCTAAACCCTTTAATGTATGCCATGCTATCCAAAATCACGATATTATTCTTTGCCAAGTCTCTCTTCACCGCCGAGATTTGAGAACCTCTTGCTAATTTTTCACGATTAGAGTCCTGGTAAACATCGTGACTGATTCCGAGAGACTCATCGGAATGATAAGTTACTCTATAATTGGATCCAGGCTGTGAATTTTCCTTTGCTTGTGCAATCTTTGCTTCCAATTCAGACTGAAGTCTTTTTGCCCATAGCGTCTTGCCGGAACAGGGGAACCCTGTAAATATCACCAATGGCATTGTAAATAAATCAAAAAAAAAGGGGGGGAGGTATTAGCTTCTAACTCAATGCAGGTTAACGATAGGGTTATTTAGTTGCTTATTGTTTTCGTTCTTTTTAGATTTTGGAAGGGAAATAATTTGATTAGAAGCATCGTATTTTAAAGTAGATGTATTTTTCTCTTTTTTTTACAAGGTAAAAAATACCAACTGAAAATAAAAATGAAAAATACCAACTGAAAATGAAAATGGAACTTAGATCTACATTTCCGCAACTATTCTTTGTTTCTCATCTTTACAGAACTTTTCATTTTTGCAACAATTTTGCATTCTCCCTCCTGGTCACTTAACTCATTCGTCAATAGAGTTGCATACATAATTACACGTAGTTCCAGAGCAAAGTTACACACCAATTTCAAAACTAAAACCTTTTCAAAAATCTTTTTTAAAACCTCCACCCAACACATAAAGAAAAAAAAAGGTTTAGATCCACACTTCAAAATGAGTATCTCCTTTGTACCACGAACGAGCTTCCCAAATTACAATATACCCTTGTCTAACTTCAAGGGTCATCATCATAAGGCGCTTTTGAAATTGGGTCATCTTGCACCGCAATTGGATCTAATTCTAGAAGTGCGAGATAGCCGTGCACCAATTGCAACAACCAATGTCTTGTTTGACAAACTTCTAGCTTCAAAGAGGAAACTCATCTTGTATAGTAAAAAAGATTTATCTATTCTCAAGCCAAAAGTACTACAGCGGTGGCACGGTGCCAAGAATGAAGACTATATGTTTATTGATTGTCGTAGTCGTCGCGATTGCAAAAGGATTATTGATGAGATAAACAAGATATATAACGGAATTGAAGACAAACCACCCTTGGGCTTGCGACTGATTATTATTGGTATGCCAAACGTTGGTAAATCAACTTTGGTCAATACAATGCGAGAAGTGGGCTTAAGAGACCCAGAGCAGAAGGATGCGATATCCACCAAGATCCGTAAAGTGGCCAAAACCGGAGGTCAACCAGGCGTAACACGTTCTACAAGTGAGATCATTAGATTGTCGCGTGATCCCGATTTGATGGTGTATGATACCCCGGGTATTTTTTTACCTACAGTGAAAGATGCCGAGACGATGTTGACATTGGGCTTGATTGGATGTGTGCATGACTCCTTCATAGATCCGGTAATTTTGGCTGATTACCTTTTATTTGTCTTGAATTTACAAGACCCATCAGGAAAACTTTATTCAGCTTATATGGATAGGCCCACCAATGATATCTACGAGCTTATGTACAACATTGCAAAGAAGAGAAACACATTGAAAAAAGATGGAAGTTATGATGAGCTAGGAATAGCTATCCATTGGGTTAATCTCTGGAAACAGGCAAAGTCGAAGCAATACAAAGGTCTTTTTGATTTGACGGCAATCATGGAGCTGGATGAAGAAAAATTTTCAGACGTCATTAATTTGGAACGTGAGCGGATTGGGTTAACAAAAGTTAATCAGAAATTGGTTGATAGTTTTGGTTCTGATGGATTGTCTAAATCATCTCATAGGAAAAGAACAGGCAAAGACCGCGAAGCCGATATGAAAAACAGATTATTTAAACTTTGAAATTAAATTGTGTGAAACTAAAAAATATGTAGAATGTAGGATTACATTAGTTTTGTATAGTTCGACTTGGTTCATTTTAACTTAACATCTCGTCGACATCAAAGTATTGGTCGAAATTCCCTTCAATGCTCTCAGCACCAAAAACTTCTTCGTACTTTCTCTTCTTTTTGTACAGTTTCCTTTCATTGAGTTTAAAGCTCACATCCAATTGTTTCTTTAATTCATTTGCAATGTCATTAGATTTTTCGATCTTCCTCTCATCGAGGAAATAATTTTCCCCAACATTGAGAATATCATTCATGTTGAACAATGAATGTTCTTCATCGCCGGTAAGATACTTCTCAATAAATCCGTCTTCCTTGATAAATTCTTGCAATAATTTTTTGTCCAAGGACTGATACAATAGCTTTTCTATGTAATAATTGAAACGTTTAGTGGAAGGACATTGAGACAAAAGCATTCTTTCTAATGACGAATTACTACTTACAGGAGGGCTAAGTGTCTTTGCCGCCATCAATCCTGTTTTCATGTTGTCTATCACAGTGGGCTCTGTTTGATCATTGTCTAAACTTTTGCATCGTATAAAGTCCTCCATTTGAGAGTCCGCCAGTGTATGATCCATCTCTGTCAATGGCGGGAACCGGCCCGCCATTTCATCTTCTTTCATAGCTAGTCTCACCATTAACAAAACAAGGCCAGTTTTATTCGTCTTCTCTTTTTCTTCTTCTTCGTTTTCTTCTTCTTCTTCTTCTATATCCTCATTTCCGTACCTCACTTCTATTTTCACTTTATCCTCTTCTTTCTCCTCTTGTTTCTTCTCAATGTTGACATACTGAGGCACAACTGCACAAATCTGAACTTCGTCATCTTCTTTTTGTACGTACCTCACAATTGCTGCAGACTTGAGATTCATCAAGGACTGGGCAAATGAATTAAATGCAATTCTATTATCGCTGTAGAATTTGTTGCTAGGAATAATGTACAAAGACTCATCGGAGTAGTAAGTTATGGGCAATTTATCAATATCAATAAACCCCAATATGTTTATACCAGGAAGAGTCGCAAGAGTTGCTTCTTGCTCTAGCTCCGGTACTAGGGCAAGCACATTTCTTTGCGAATACTTGAACCCATGACACAATTCAGAATATTTTAATTCTTTTTTCTCGTTTTGCTTTCCTTCTTCGTATTCATACTCACCATCAACAGCGGCATTATCGTGACCCTCATCTTTAACAAAATCAAAGATCTCGTTGGTGATTGTCGAGCTTTTGTTTATGTAGTAAGATGTTTCTTTTTTCACCCTAGCTGTTTCCAACCTATTAGGATCTACAATGTACTCGTGCCCCCTTATTAAACTTTGTACCTTTGTTGCGGGATACACTTGTATCCGAAAGTTGATTCCCTCGCTTTCTGATCCGCCGATTCTAGCAAACGACATGTATGTCTCGCACAAACATCGTGGACTAATTAACTTGAGTCCCGGACCAAACTTTTTATACTGTTGATATTTGTAGAGATGTATATGATTTTGGACCAGAGGAACTGTTTCAAAGTATTGTTCAATTGAATAACTATCGATATTATCCATAAAGACAAAGGTACAATCGATGGGATATTTAGTGATGATACTAGCAGTTGAATTCGCGTGATCGTTGATATAGGCTTGAGGAATCTTATTATTGCTTGCATTAGTGACTACAAACACGTTTCTGCGAAATTTATTAGCTATTTGATTAAGCAATGCTTTGTCGAACGCCTCCAATATATGGTTTTTTGGTAACTTTTCCTTTGCCTCATCAAAGTGAACATCTTTTGCCAGTTTGTAAAACTCCTTGACATGGCTCAACGATAGTGGTTCATTTTCATAGAAAAATTCTATCCTACCTGCGGCATATAGAATGAACGCATACCTGTCCAGCTTTCTGTTTTTCAATAGCTGCTGAATAAAGTACTTAAACACCAATTGCAACGCTGTTTCGAAATCCGTAGAGGAGCCGTTAGATTTGGAGTTCATATAGTGGGATACATCCAAAACAACGGTAACATATTCCTTGTTTGACATGTTCGAGAAGATCTGTGAGTCTTGAAAACTGGTATGTCGAGTGGTTAATAATTTGCATTGGCTCTCATGCTGCGTTGTTCTCTGTCTCTTGTATATCTCTCACACGCAAACTTGTTTATACGAACTGCGCTAAATCTGTGTATTTGCATCCTCTTCCCCCGCGACATACCATAATAAAAGAATTGAAAGAAAAAGAAACTGAAATGCACAGGGTCTAGCGATTTCTAATGAAAAAGAAAAAAATTTAATACTTTTGTTATTTTGAATTAACTCTTACTCACAATGATGAAATTTAAACTACAAGTTCAGCATATAATGTCTCTATTCGTAGTCTTTATATATATATATATATTTATATATATATATATATAGTTATACTCTATACATTAATCTAATCTCTAGTAACACCTGTTTTTTTCATATTTTTTTTTTCTTTTTCTTTCTCTAAAATAAGTTTTCAAATTTTCAATTTTTTTTTCCAAATTGTTTTTAAAGTTCTACATTCCACATTTTTATTGTGGCATCCAACCCTCCACTGAGAAAAGAGCCTGTCTTTTTCTCCGGGTCATATTCATACCATGACAAGCTAGAAACTCCAGAGGAGTGTGCTAATGGGAACTTTATAACTTTAGATGGTTTCTCCACTGAGTATATGATGATACCGCTATCGAGCCCTGCACTTAGGAGATACTTTGAATCCTTGGTCCATTGAGCATCAAACACCTTACTTGTATGGAATGCCCATCTTGTTGTGACTGTCTTGCCCTCGGAGTCAAAAAGAGTGTACTTACCAGTTGAATCAGCAACGGCCAAATATTTTCCATCTGGAGAAGCCTTGACTAGAGTAGGAGGTGATCTCAATGTTGGAAACAGCTTGTTGGTGGGTGTAATTTTGGTGTCTGAAGCAATGGAGTATTCGACAATTGTGTTTGCAGAAACATTTGTAAGCCAGAGATTATCGCCAAATATAGTTGCTGAACTAGTTGAGAATGACAAGTCTTGTTCATTCAATAGCTTGAGATCGTTATCGAAAAAAAGAATTTTCTTTTCGAGCAAAACAACAAGGCCACTAGAAGGGATCTTCAATAGTTGTTTAGGCTGCCCTGGTAATTTTACTGAGTTTTGAACGGCTCCCGTTTCCCATTTTTTCAAAGAGTCATCCCAGCCCACTGTATACTGAACTCCTTCATCTGTAACAATGTCAACCAAATAGTTGGTGTGCTGCTCATGTTCAGTTCCAAACTTAAGAGGCTCGGGAAGAATGTTGCAATCACTCAAGCCTTGTTTCAAAAATACACCATCTGAGCTCCCACTAAATAAATCTGACCCCTCAACGACAATTTTTGTGATTGGATGTTGATGACCCTTGATTACTTTAATCAATTCAACACCATCATTTGAGAAATAGTTCAAGTCACCGCTAACACTAAGCGAGATAATATATTCTTTTCCTATAACTAGTCCAACCTGTTGATTAAGCACACTGGGCTTTTTCTCAACTTCGTACTTTTGAACCTCTTTTCCTTCCTTGGTCCATTTCTTCAATGACCCATCGACAGATGCAGTAACAAAATGTTCTGAGTCGGGGAACCATGCCACTGCAAAAATCCCACCGTCATGGGCCAGTTCAATTTTCTTAACAAATTCGCCTGTTTTACCTTGGTAAAAACATATCGTCCTATCTGATCCTACCGAAACCAAATGATCTCCATTGGGACTAAATTTGACATCCCTAGCCACATTTGAATGGTTGCCACGTAAACTCTTGTCAAACTTGAATGGAGGTCCCTGGAAAAAAACCAATGCAAAATCATCTCCAACGGTGGCTGCTCGGTATGGACGCTGGGGTTTAATGTCGACGGCATTTATGGTGGAACTATGGCCCTGGATATCACCAATGGAGTTTCCAGAGTCCCAAGTAAATGCATGACCAAACTTTTCTTTTCCTTGACCAACAGCTATGATTCTTGAATTATCGGCATCCCAAGCAATTGATTTAATCGGGCCCGAAAGGATATGAAACTCGCTCTTTATCACCGGTGCTTCGAATACATCATTATCATCCTTACTCTTCTTTGGAGCTGAATCCCAGATCTTTATTTGACCCGAAGCGTCACCCGATGCAATATAAAACCCGGATGGAGAGAACTTGACTGCAGTAACTGGATGAATGTGTTTGCTAAAAACAACTATGGGGAAGTTTGATTTGAAATCCGCAGGTCGTACAATGACAGATTTGCCATTAGCATACGCCAACCGGTCATTCACGGCATCGTAGGCTAGGTGGGATGCTTGACCACGTTGAGTGGAAGGGTTTGGAGGCGCAATTGATACTGGAGTGATGGGCATTGCTTTTTTTTTTTGTTGGGCTTCTTAGTGAATAATATGGACGAAAACTATGATTGGGCAAAACACTCGCAAGATAAAAAGGGGGTTGAATGAGTTTGTGCGGAAAGTTGTGTGTAACTGTGTAATTGTATATGTGTATGTGCGCAAGTATTGTTTTTGAAGGAGAAGAAGTGTGTACCTAGTTTAATCGCACCAAGTAGCACCAGTAACATTCAATTTAGTGGTTGAATCCGAAAAATTCAGAAAAACTTCCAAAACTTTTTTTTTTCCCGCACCAACAACGCTCAAATTTAAGCTTAACATTCCATTCACCACACAAACCACCATCATTCAGTAAGAAACCTAACAAAGCAAAGAAGGAAGGAAGGAAACAAAAACCGAAAAAAAAAAGTAAGAATAAAGAATAAAGAATAAAAGAGTAAAAGAGTAAAGAAGAAGTTTTCAATATGCTTAGAGTTGTTGGTTCAAGCGTAAAGCTTCCTGTGGTTAATTTAACCTCGAGCAGGGGAATTTCGGCAGGAATTGTGAAATTGAATAAAAAAGTTGCTGGTCCTCCACCGGTGATTACAGTGAAGAAAGATGAGCCATTGGTTACACCACCAAGTATTGAGCCAATTCCAATCACAGAGGAGATAGTTATTGAAGAAAAACCTAAAAAGAAGTTTTCTTTATTTGGTTTTTTGTTCAAGTCTACACTTTTACTTGCAGCAGTGTATGGTGGTACTTTGTACGTAGCCACAAAGAATGATAAAGTGATGGACTTTGTTGTCGATAATCAATTGCCATACCATGAAGAATTGCTTGATGTGATTGAGAACACCACTAAAGAAGACTTGGAGGATGCTTGGTACAATTTGAAAGGCAAGGCTTCAAACGTTAAATTACCTACCAAGGATGATATTGAACAAATGACAACCAAATTGGAACACAAGGGAGAAGATCTTTTGAAAGAAACCAAAAAGAAATTTACTGAGGCAACTGAAAAGGGAAGAAAAGGCACTGAACTCACGCCTGGTGAGCAGTTGCAAAGACCTGTTGAAGTAGAGAGTATAACACGAAATGTCACTCGTTTACCATTGATTGAGCTCAGCTCTGATGTGGCAAACTCTGTCGATTCCTCGGTTAGGCAAACAATTGCATCTTTAAACAATTTTATTCAATCAATTGATGCTACTCCGCTTGCTTCCTCCAACACTGCCTTGGTTAAATCCATCGACGCTAGTCTCAATCAACTTGCAAAGAAATTGAACTCCTTAACCACATCGTTCGATGAAGAGGTCAAAAATAAGTTGAAAAAGTCACAAACCGAGTTGTTTTCAGCTTATACCAAGAAAGAATTGGACTTGACAGAGAATTTACTTCACCAATACAATGCCGAGAAGGCACAATTGGAAAAAAAATTGAACCAGCGATTGGAGCAAGAGGTGAAGGCAACAAGGGATGCCGTGAGTCAAGCAGCAACAAATGCTGTTTCAATGGTTAGAATTGAGCAAACCAAGAGCTTTGAAAAATTAGTGGCTGAAAAAATCAATGAAGAAAGAAACGGCAGATTGGCAAATTTGCAAAAATTGAATGACAAGATTACCGAGTTGGAGAAATTTGCAGTGTCCTTTGAAAATCTGATTGTAAAGACTCACGAAAGAAACTTGATTCAAAGATCAGTGGCTGCATTAAAGAATGCTTTATTGGCGACACCAGACGTAGATGCTACCCCAAAAAGCATCACGCCATATCTTGAAACTTTGGCACAGATATCAACAAATGATGAAGTGTTGAATTTGGCTTTAAGAGATCTTGCTCCATTGGTTTCCCAAGAATCTACGCACTCTATTTTGACAAATGCACAATTGTTGTCTAGATTTGAGCAATTGGCTCCTGAATTAAGATCCAGTTCATTGTTGCCTCCAAATGCAGGCTTATTGGGCCACTTGTCTTCACTCGTTTTCTCCAAGTTGTTGTTGCCAGTAAAAGGTGTTAAAGCGGATGGCAAGGATATCGAGTCTGTTATTGCCAGAATCGAATCAAGCTTGGTTAGAGGTAACTTAGATGTGGCTGTTGAAGAAGCTGCAAACTTGAAAGGCTGGACTAGAAGACTTGCAAACGATTGGGTTGTTGACGCTAGAAAAAGGCTTGAAGTTGAATTTTTGCTCAACTTGATTGAAAGCGAATCGAGGCTTTTGTAGGTACATAACAAGTATTTGACGTGTAAACTATTTAATCGTATCCATATCGAAAATTTAACTATATAAACTATATTGCAGACGAAAAGCTAAAGAAGAAAAAAGAAAAATTACCAAGAGAAAGTATTAAAATCAAAAAATGAAGAACTCGTTTTAATAAGCATCTTGTTTTGTTTGCCATGAAGTTTCCTTTTGCAATCTAATTACCTTCTCCCTTTCCCTATCCATTTTTTTTTTCTTCCTTTCCTTTTTCGATCTATTAATCTCTTGTTTTCCGTGTACTTTTTGTAGATCAATATGTCCTTACTTAGTATTTTATTTTTATTTTTTTTTTTTTTTTTTTCGCTTTTTGCTTTTTGCTTTTTGCTTGTTCTCTTCATTTATTTCTCGCTAATGTATGCAAGAGATGCTACGATATATTTTTATCGGTAGCGTTCGATGATCAACTACTTGAAGACTAGTTTTATTTCCATATCAGTACACCATTAATCAATCAACAATGAAGTCTTTGGAGTATTTGAATGAAACAGGTATTAAATGCCTCAAGTGTGATGAAGAAGCTATTATCAAAGTAAGGAGTGATGTATACTGCAAGCAGTGCTACCTCAGATTTATTCGAGGGAAACAACGTAAGCAAATGTCAAGCGATAAGTACAAGGTCAAGTATCTGCGAGATGGCGCTTCGCATAGTACAGAGAAAGTTCTATTGGCTTTCTCCGGTGGAGTCTCATCATTAGTGCTATTAGATGTGTTAGCTAGATTATTGGAAGAGCAGAAAAATACACATAGAGATTTGCAAGGGTTTGAACTAGTTGTGGCAAATATAAGCGAATCGGATGGGACAAAGCTGGAGTCGCTGCTTAGCTCAAGTAGTATTATGCAAACACTTTTAGAGTTGGTGGGTAATTACGAAGTCAGTATAAAAGTCAAGGTGGTTACTCCAAACATTGATCCTGTGTTTTTGCGACGTATTGGCGTTGATTATGAGTTTAACACGTTTGCCAACAATCTCTCTATTGAGGAACAATCTGTATCCAGTCTTGCCGAAATACTACGTGCATCTCCGAACAGATCATCTTCTGAAGACTTACGTGACGTTATATTTCATCAAGAGTTGTTAAGGTTGGCGCAAAGTGAAGGATGTGGGACTATAGTTTATGGACACTCAATGTCAAGACTAGCCATTGAAGTATTAGCGTTGACTGTGAAGGGGCGTGGATCGAATGTTCACTCGACAATCTTGGACAGAGTGGAAGATTATTGTGGTGACCAAATCAGTATAATATATCCATTCCGAGATCTTTTCGAATATGAGTTACGCGAGTATGCGGTACTTTCGGACTTGATGCAATACGAATCTGCATTTGCAAAATATGCGGTACCCAAATCCAAAGTTTCAAAGAATATGACGGTTCGAGAAATTTTGTCCATGTACTTGGACAGGTGGGATGAGTCCGGCTACTTGTCAACCGCATCGACGGTGGTTAAGATTGGTGAAAAGTTGACAGTTCCTACATCGCAAAACAACAGCAGTACTTATTGCTGCGATATTTGTGCAAAGAAAATATACCAAGATCCAAAGGATTGGCTACAAATGATAACTGTCAATGAGCCAGCCCCTTTAGTTTCAGATGAGGAACGTGATTATTTGCACCAGTATCTTACTTCACATACGGACACTATAAGCAAGTCTGGCGAACACGTAAATTTGTGTTATGGTTGCATTACTGCCATAAATGGAGCCGGTGGTGACTCTGGTGTTATTTGGCCATTACAAAAGGATGTGAAATTTGATCATGGAGAAAAGGAAAAAGCTAAAGTTTTGAAAGAGTATTCGTTGGAGTAGTGTTGTAAGAAGAAACAAGTACGTAGCAAGAGATGTAGTAGTAGTAGTAGTATAAGCATTGAAAGAATGTTGTCGTTATCATCACCAGTATCAGTATCAATTTAAACAGTATATAAATTCTATAATGTTTTCATAGCTGAGATAATCAATTGTTTTTTCTTTATCTTTTATATTTCTTTTTCATAAAAAAAAAATAATCTATAAAAGCTGTGAGATATATACAAAAAAGAATTGCTACCAAACAGAACAGTTACCTATTTACTTTTTTGTAAGGTAAGTATAATTCTTTGCAAATGAATAGGAAAACAAAACATTGACAACGAGTTATTTGCAACAAGTTTCATCCGATGTACACCTCTAATCTATATTCTAGAAGTCTTCACGGACTATGGAACTCGGAAAAATCTTTATGTGACCAATCTGCCGAAAATGCAAGTATTCTGGCAAATCAATTATTTGCTCCGCCTTTATCAACATACACTACAAATTCACCTGGTCCTGATCCATTTTTATTAGACTCAAATGTGAGCACGCGCTCAATCCTACGAGATTCCGAGGAAGTATTGTCCTTGCAAAGAAAAAGAGCTCATCAATTGGAGAAAATTCGCAAGTTGGGATATTCGAATATTCGACCAATTGGTGTAGGAAACACCATGGAAGAATTGGACTATGCACATTCACAACTTAGTCTAGCGGACGACACGGCCAATCACATTACAGCTGAGAATACAGAGGAAGGAGAAATGAGCACATTACCTCTTGCTGGATCAAGAGGTGGTATTCGTGATGGTACTGGTACCAATACATCGGCACTATTGCAAGCATCAGAGGAAAATGAGATTGATCTCGATGCACAAATTCTCGATGCTGATGCTTTACAGAATTCTGAAGATGATGATGATGATGATGACAACTTTGGTGATCTGTTTGATCGCGTATCCGAGCCAGAAGAGAGGGATCTCCGTATAAGGAGTCAAATACATGCAGATGATGGGTTTATGGCAGCTGATGTGGAATATCAGGACGATTATAGTCTACCAAGATCTGCAACTAATACAAATGTGTTGATGAGCAGTGGAGTTACCGGAATCTTCTCTGCTAGAACCAGTGGAACACATGCGTCAATAACAAGTCCAACTACAGCTACTTCGCTACGAACCGTGGGTGACCATCAATTTGACAATGAGAACGAATACTCAGAGCATGATATGTTGGTGGATTAAAAAGAAAGAAAAAAAAGATGATCTTTTCAAAGCTCAAGAAATTAAAAAAAAAATGAAAAGGAAGGGAAATAGATAATAAAAAAAAAAGCTAGCAAGCTAAAAATCTAAAAAGCTAAAAAGCTAAAAAGCTAACAATTACGCAATCTGGTCTTTACGTTATATAATTAAGCTATAGTTTATTTATTTCTTTATTTGTCTACGTGACTAAGAAACAACATATTTTATACGAGTATTTATAAAAGAAACAAAATGTAGAAGAAAAGAAATGACCACGTCAAGACTATGTTGGGCGCAAAATTTTGTCTAGCTTAGCATTTTGTAAGTGCAATGCAGGGATCATCCATTTACCGCATGAGCATCTAGAACCTTTCCAACTGTATCCCCCTACTTTTGTCGTACATTTTGGACATTGGAACTTGCCCTCTATTTCCCCCTTTTCCAACTCATTTCTCATCCAGTTTACTGGCTCGCTAAAGAAATAATGAGAGCAGTCATTGCTTGCTTCTTCAACAGAGATGATCCTCCTTGAGTTAGGTGCGGTTTTAATAAATTTCGATTGTCGAGACTCTGCCTCTGGTGGTTGGTGCTCTTCGATTTCTGATTCTGTAGCCAAGACTTGTCGGCACTTTCTGCATCGCAATGTATAGGTACTTTTGTTCACTGCAGCGTCTGGATCCACAAATACCTTGTTCATGGTTGCTTCGCGCAATGCAGAGCCAGTGGGGTCAATTTTGAGCGATAACGATTTTAAATACTCTTTATATGTCTCATTATCCAAATCCAACTTACAATTCATGGACTCGTATAGCTTAAGTTGTTCCATGAATGCCGGGTTGGGAGATGCTTCGGGTGACTTTCGTTGGACAGCGTGGAGGGTCTGTTCCACGGTCAACTTGTGTTTCTTCATGAGGTATGCCATTATCACAGCTACAGACCGCGATACTCCCTGGGAGCAATGTACTAGCACTTTCCTGCCTTGCGATGCGGCATGGTCAATAAACTCAAATGTTTCATCAAGGTGAGGTAAAAGGTTTGTGGTTTCTTCGTCGGTTATTGCAATCTGTTTCCATTTATATGCTGTCTTGTACTGTTCCTTTATGTCACCTGGTATAACTGATAGAATATCGCTAATCCCATATTCTTTCTTCAAGTCTTCTTGATTATTCAAGGGTTCTATCGAAGAGAGGTATACGCCTCCTAAAATCCTAACTGCCAGCATTAGTCTTTTAATGGAGAAATGACAAACCAAGATGAGCGCTGAAGAAGAGATGCCCTAAAAGAGAATGCCGCCAAAAATAAATGCCCCAGAAGAAAATGCGCGTTTCATATTAAAAAAAAAAAAGAAAAAAAAAAGAATAGACTTAGATATATAGTTAATATCAGATTGATTTCAACGCTGTGCTCTTTATAAAACTTTATTTAGCCAAAAGACATATCCAATACGCCGCATAGTATGTTGAAAGAAAAGTAGAGATAAAAGAAACATTGAGAATTTGAAAATGGCAACATCTTCATGCTCTTTATTCACATTAGGTCAATGATGATTGATAACCTTTTCATTTTTGTTTTTGTACTTTTTTTACTTATGATAACGATCATTACTATTACTCTTTGTTAAAATAAAAGATAAAATTTATTGACTAAGCTGAACTGAATTGAAATGTAAAACCCCGCATACATCAGGGAAAAACTAAAAGAAAAAAAAAACACCTCCTCTACTTTTAAACACACGCCTCGATAGGCCATTTTGAAGCTTACTTGAAGCTCCAGAATCTCTTGAGTCCCCTAACATTCTCCTTAACCAATTCCCTGGTTGGTTTTTCGAAAATCTCGTCAATTTCTTCCAATGTCTTACCTTTAGTTTCAGGCATAAAGAGCAATTGGTAAATCAAACCAAGGAAAGCAATACCACCATAGAATCCAATCGTCAAACCAGTGTAGGTCATGGCAACTTTCATTCTGTTGAAATTGTAAGTCACAGTAAATGCCCACAAGTACAACAATGCCGAACAAATAGTCATACCTGCATTTCTACAGTTGATTGGGAAACTCTCTGATGGAACGACCCAGGTAAGACATGCATAGGAACCAAAGAAGAATTCGTAAAGGATGATACCTGTCAAGTATACACCCAAAGCGGCAGCCTTGTGTGTGTCAAGAGGGATCAAGTAACCAACACCAACGAGGACCAAACCGACTAAGAAACCAATCAAGTTGTAACCCCAAATACGACGACCAAATCTGTCCATGTACAAGATGGCTGGAATGGTACCAAACATCAATGAGGCACCACCAACCAAGGACATAAAGATGGCATTTGTTTCACTAAATCCAATCTGTTTCATCAAAGTTGACATATAGTACATAACGGCATTGATACCAGTCAATTGTCCAAGGGACACCATCATTGCACCATAAACCAACGCACGTCTGTTTCTTGGCACTGTAAAGAGTTCCATCCATTCCTTAGCCTTGTTTCTTGTGAGGTTCTTTTCACGTTCGTATTCAACAGCCTGGATCATTTGTATAAACTCGATTTTACTTTCTCTTAATTCCATATCTCTGAGCCTTGTGAAAATATTATATGCTTCGCCAAAGTTTCCTTTGTATGCAACGAATCTTGGGGATTCAGGTAAGAAAAGCATTCCGAGAAACAAAATAGTTGAAAATACAATCGAGGAACCCAACATGTAACGCCATCCAGATTTGACATTGATAAAGATTGCTGCAATGGCAAAGCCTAGAACCTCACCCACAGCGATGAAAAGTTGATAAGCCGAAGTGATTCCACCTCTTTTCTTTTTGCTGATGGCTTCAGCCAAGTACACACCCACGGTACCACCTTCGATACCGACACCCAAACCCAAGATGAATCTTCCTGCATACAACACGTTTGTTGAGTTTGTATTGTCAAACACATCGCCAATTTGTTTTGGGATGGGGGCAGCGGCACACATAATAGCACCAATGGTGTAAAGTAAAATTGAAACCAAAAGCGAGTTCTTTCTACCGAGTTTTGCGAGCACGGAAATAAGGACACTTCCTCCCACGGCACCCAAGGGCATCAAAGCAGAGACCAAAGAGTTTTGGTGGTCGGTCAAGTGCAAAGCAGTATTCATTTTGATGGCACCACTGATAATACTTTGATCGACACCACTCAAGATACCGGCAAAAGAGGCGAAACCACCCATGAAATATGTCATGTGGTCGACATTTTTGAATTTGATGGGAAACTCGAGTCTTTTTAAGTGGGTCAAGAAGGCACCATCTGATTTTTGCTGTTCACCCATCAACTTGTATTTTTCGATTTCCTCATCGAGGTCAAAGTTTGGGGCGCCACCTTCGTAAGAACCTTCATCGTGGTCGAATTGGATCTTTTCTTGATGATCAATAGTATCGGTGACCTTTTCTGTTGAGTCACTAAAGATAGTCATTGTGAAGTGTAAAGTATTGGGTTATTGGTGAATTGAATCAAAAAAAAAAAAAAAAAAAAAGAAAAAGGAAAGACAATGAAAAACAACAACAGAGTGGAATCTCAGTGTCCTTTATATACCAATTTCCATGGTCGCCAAAACTTGGAGTCACCAGATGATAAATTAGCTAGCGCAAACCCCAACCACGCCTCCTCGTCTTTCATCTTACATCTCTCGTTTCTCAACTTTCTAAATTAGCCATTATCGTTCTTGTAACTCAGATGATGATAATGATAAATAATAATAATATTATTATTAATAATAGTAGTAATGATGATGCACAACTCCAATACAAGGTGGGGAAGCCATGGGGGAGCAGGAAAAACTATGTAGGAAAAATTTCATGTCAAAATGCTAAAGGTAAAAGCCCCCCAAAAAACAAGCTCCGAAGTTTGCTATTGTTCGCCTTAGTATCTTGCCCAAAAACTTGTATGTGTTCTTTCTTAGGTACTTAGTTTTTTTTTTTTTGATTTCATCTCTGTCTGTTCATTGCTTTTTGTCCTTCTTTTACTTTTTCTACTTTTCATCTCAATACATTTTTTTGACGATTAGCCTAGTACCACAAAGCTATTGTCTTGCAATAAAGTTATTGTTCTTCCTCATCCTCCTCCTCCTTCTTCACCTTCCTCCTCTTCCTCTCTCCCTCCCCCCCACACACATACATACATACTTATAAAGTCGTTCCACATAGGTATAGGGAGCAAGAAGTTCAAATCCCATGGGGGAAGAACGCATCAATTACTATTTCTTTTTTTTCATTTTTTCTCCACTATGCAGCAAATAATAAGGGTAAGCATGATTGTTCCCCCAATTGCCAAAAAGGATTCACCCTTACCCAACATCTGTGAAGAGTCGCCCTCTTCTCCGCTCATTAACTCGCTCGCTCACGTATGCTTCCCCTCTTCGTTAAGCCAACATCTTTGTTGTTTCTTTGTTGTCAAAAATCCTGAGCAAATGTAAGTTTATCCGTGGGAACAAAAACCAAGTAAAATAAAAGATAAAAGAGGAATTGACAGAACCTTCATTAAACGAGAAACAAAAAAGAGTCCACATGATAAAAAAAATTAAAATACAATAAAGTGAAATGTGTTGGTTTCTATTATTTTTTTTGTCTTTCCTAATTATTCAACAAGCGGCTAGAGCAAGATTTTGGCAACTCAAGATCCATCATAACCCTTTGAGTGGCTATTTGGGGTGGAGGAGCTATCACTCACTCACACTGACTTAATTATTTCTCTATAATTATAAAGCGTATCTGCAAAGACGCCTTTGGTTTGTCGGGTCGGATTAGAATGGTCGACAATCTTCATTTGCTCATTTGCTCATTTATTTTTCCTCAACATATTCTCGGATTAAAGAAAAAGAAATAGAGAGAGAGAAAAAGAGAGGTGTTTGTGTAACTTACTTGGTTTCTTTTTCTTTTTCTTTTTTTTTTTAATCCGATCCCCCAAAAAATAAAAATTGAAAAAAAAATTGAAAAAAAAATTCCAGTGAAACGTTTCATTTTGCTCTTTGCAAAATTTTCCACCTCAAAGAGTGATATAGCAATACATAAAGAAGTAGATGAAAAAGATGAAGTAGAGTAAGAAGAACAGGAAGTGGAAGGTGACTCAAAACGCGCTAAGTGCACACGATACTATGCTAGATTGTTTGTTTCTTTTTGTCTTTTTCTTTTTCTTTTTCTTTTTGTCTTTCAACATAAAATCCTAATTCTCGAATTTTTTACTGGGTGAGATTAGATTGCTTTGTGTGTCTTAATTTTTTTTTATATGGGGGGTAGGATGTAGAAACGGTAGACAATAATGTAATGCACCCGCCTTTGCCACAACATGTGTGCTCTATATAACATAGCTGACTCCTTCAACACCTTTGCTAATTATCATCCCTTTAATTTTTATATGCCTCTTTCTCTATTTTCTTTTTTAAATTTTAAATGTTATATTTTCTATTTTTGCTTGGAACCTTTGTTGCATACTGGAAAATCTAGTTCGGAGAAGCGGGTGAAGTATTAATAGTCACAGGTCGGGAGATTCCGAAAAATAGAGCTCGTATTCATCTTTTATTATTTTTATTAATTTCTTTTTTCTTCTTCTTCTTCTTCTTCTTCTATGATTAATACGAGAGTGAGAGGGAGAGTGAGAAAGAGAGAGAGAAGAGAAAGAGAGTGTGTGTGTTGTGGTTATAAATTAATCCGAAACGAATTATTTAACTTTTTTTTTTTCCTTTGTTAAGGACAAACTTTACCCTCCAAAAGATTATTGATGTAAATTTTTTGAAAATACAGACAAGGTGAAGTAGGGGGAAAATAATAGATAAAGAACATAGTAAAAGAATCTGGAGGAAGGGGAGGGATGGTTTGTACAGACACATTCATCCTGTGGTAAGCAATCAAGCAAGATAATTTGTTTGCTAAGCCCTTGCTAATACAAATTATTTTTAATTGTACAAACATCCTACCCCACCTTACCCTCCTTCATCTCGCGCCTCTTTCTTTTCTTTTTTTTACACCTCGTGTCTCAAATAAATGTTGTAATTTAACTTTTTTTTCTTTCTTCTTCTTTTTTTTTTTTTGTGAAAATGGAGGAAGAAGGAGTTTTGAACAAAGAATGGAAGGTAAAAAGTAAAAACCAATTTTCTGCAAAGTATCTCTTCTCTTTTTTTGTGGGGAGGAGGGGAGGGGGGACAGAAAGACGAAGGAAGAGGAAGAGAAACAGAATGTGGTGTAGTATGCATCTCGTCATATTCAAATGGGAGTTAAAAAAAAAGTTGAGTGTCTCAGAAAAATATATTTATCATCTTAGTGATCACGTGCCTAGATTGAATGTTATTAATTTATGTTGTTGTTTTTTTTTTTTGCGCAAGCACACACTTTCTCAAATTATCTACGGCAAAACAATAGAAAGATATTGAATAAAAAAAAGGAAAAATAAGAGTTTCACTAACAATTTATTTGCACGAGAATGATACAAATTTTTAAACACATATATATGCATATATATATATAGACAGGTAAATTTTAATTATTATTTTTGTTTCTCTTTTTTTTATTTCAAAAACAATTTGCTGCAAATTTCTCATTTGTTAACATACAATGTTCAAAATGCCCTTGTAATGAAAGAACTAAAGACAAAGGATAACAAAAACAAAAACAAAAACAAAAGGAAGCAGAGTGAATAGAGAAAAGAAAAGCTGCCAATACAATTAAGACAGCATCAACATCGAGTCTCTATCAGATAAAGAGTACTCTGTAGAGCCACCAAAAGAACCTTCTTCTTCTTCTTCGTCTTCTTCTTGTTCTTCTCTTCCGATAATGAACCTTTACACACAAAAATTAAATGCAGTTGCCAAATAGATTATATCATCATATACCCACGCCACTCAGGAGTCTACCTATATATCACTCTCTTTGAGGAAAAATCTGTATGATGTTAAAATGGTCAGATTCTCTTTATTTGAATCTCACGAAAGTTGCAACATATATATATATATATATATATATATTATTTTAATTTTTTTTCTTTTTTTTATTTTCTCGGTCTTACACAATAATGTTAGTACCACCACCACAATCTCTCGCTTGGGCATCATCTGCCGAGCGCACACCTAACACACATACATGTATTAGCTTATTATTCATCTCACATTCCATTAGGTTCCAACTTTTTGATGTTGCCAAACACAGCATACTTTTGTTCAAACTCCACCGTCAAATGTTCCTTCAATTTAACCATTGAGTTCCCAAAATGTTTGTTGCACAGCGGGCATTTAAACAGCGTAGTTTTTATAAGATCCTGCAAAAAAGTATTGTCCCTAGTGTGAAGTATAAAAGTAGGTTGTTTCAGATCAAAATCGACATCTAATGTGCCACCAACATTATCAATATTGGATTCTTGGCTCTTGTCTGTTATTCTCCTTGCATTTGCTTTTTCTTGTTTTCTTTGCGTCATTAACTTATAGTACAGTCTGTTATATAGTGGATCCAACTCATCGAATGGGACAAAGAATTTAGTGGTAAACGAATTGTAGTGTTTTTTGTTTTTTAATCGAGGTGAATGGAAATCCTTGGTCATAACATGTATATGCAAATTGCTCAATGAGGGAATTGAATGAATACCGGCTTGTATAAATGTATTTCTAAACTCTTGTAGTGCTGTTTCATCTATACAATTCTGCTCCACTATCGGCTCCATAACCAGCTCTACTCGCGGCTCCACCATAGTTTTCTGTATATTCTCTACAATCATATCCTTTGCCTTCTCCACATATATTCTTATTTGCTCGAACAATTCTTCACCACTAAAGTCGTCATAATCAGTATTGAACACATCCAAGGGATGCTTGTGCGTTACCTGCTGATGACGTGAAATCACCAACAAGTGTCTAATCGACTTGGGGAACAAATCCTTAATTATAACAACATTATCATCGAAAAAGAGAATAGAATCAAGGTGTTTTTCTGGATTTACTATAAACTTCTGAAAAACGTCTTTAAAACTCATTTTGCTTTGTATACTCACAAGAAAAAAAATAATTGGTAATCAGGAATTTCTATATAAAAAAGGTCTATAAACAAAAGGTTTATGATTGTGAATGCAATGTGTGTGTGCTGTAATGTGTATGATGTTTATGATGTGATGTGTGTGCAGTGTGAATAATGTGTATGATGTGTATGATGTGTATGATGTGTATGATGTGTATGATGTGTATGATGTGTATGATGTGTATGATGTGTATGATGTGTATGATGTGTATGATGTGTATGATGTGTATGATGTGTATGATGTGTATGATGTGTATGATGTGTATGATGTGTATGATGTGTATGATGTGTATGATGTGATGTGTGTGCAGTGTGTATTCTTTTCCTGTATTGTTTTCAATTCTTTTTCTTTTTTTTATGTCTGGCAAAAACAAAAATCCTCTTTAAACTTTTCTCTTTCTTGGTTTGTCACCAACAACCTTGACAGGAACTGAAGTCGTATTACCATCGAGGTTCTCAAATCTCTCCTGGTTCTCCTGGTTCTCTTGATTGTTCATGTCTTTTTTCTCCTTTGCTGCATTCAATTCCTCATTACTCTGCAATTTCGCCTTTTGTAGCTCTGAAATAAACCAAATAACCGTTCCATACAACAATACTGCAATCACAAGCAAATTGAAAAAATGTATAGATTTCGTAACATATATGAGTACTAGTAGCGAACTGATAAGCAAAATAAATGACCCATGAGTTGCAGTGATCAAGGCCGGTGTAGTGCCTGGTGTGAATATCGATTCCCACAAATCAATAATAAACATCGGGAGCTAGTGGATGGTACGTGTGTGTGTGTGTGTGTGTATCTATGTTGAAGGAACAAAGAGGTAAAGGGATTAGAATGCAGTCTGGCAGAAGGATCAACGAAATGAATAAACAAGTGTTTAGTGTAGCTATGAATGTAAGAATATGAGTATAACTGTTTTAGAGATCATTTGAACTTTCTGTTCCCTAATTTTTTTACTTCTACTTTTATTTTTATTTTTATTTTTATTTTTATTTTTCATTTTTATTTCTATTCTCATTTTTTTGGTTATTTTTTTTTTTCAACTCTATTTGATTTTCTTTTCCTCTTTAACTCATTAATTTCTGATCCCAATAGTGTGTATTAGCAGGATATTTTAGCAGCACTTTACTGGAATAAAAGTATGCAAAGGAATGGTCCTTGGAAAGATAGGGTGAAATACATGAAATAAAAAACACAACAGACAAACTGGCAACAACAACAACAACAACAACAAAATAAGGGCTTTGGAGAGTAGTAATTCTACCAAATTTACTGATGAATTTTGTCACATCTGCTCTTTGATCAATGATTGACATGAACGATTCTTCTAACGGTAAGTTACAATGAATTTCTGGTAACTAGTAAACAGCTGCTACATTTTTGCAGTTACCTCAGCACTTTATTACAAATACAAACCGACACTTTAAGTAATTAACCAACTAAACAGCTGGTTAGTTACCATCATCTCATACTCTTGAAAGTAATTAATGAGCTTATCAATCTTTTCCTCTACCTCCTTTCCTCTTCCTTTTCATTTTTCTGGTTTATTTTTATTTGCAAGGGGTTTTTGCAACATACCACCCAAAAAGTATAGTCTCTCATATTGGTTTGCAGTAGCAACAGCAGTTGCCTCCAGGTCGTGTGATGTGCTCAGTTTTGTGTGATCTGCCAAATTTTTAGAACCTGGTTGTAAAATCCACACTCGGTTGGCAAAAAAAAAGAAAACTAGTATTCTTCTTATGTCATTTTACATCAGCTTTTTCTATTTAATTAACTCTCATATCAACATATCAACAATGATTTTACCCGACGACTCATTCATAAGCGACGACGAAGAAGAATACTGGTATGTAGTCAATAGAATAATAGTAGGCAAAACCAAGAAAATAAACAAGAGAGAGAGAGATGATTTTTTTTTTCTTTTGAAAGATCACATAGCTTAGTTTAGTTTAGTTTCGACTTTGACTTTGACTTTGACTTTGACTTTTACCTAGGCTTGACAGAGTTAAATTTGAGATTGATGATAAAAATTGATAAATCATAGCATAAATTGGATGATGAAACTGGATTAGATTATATTGGATTAGATTTACTAACTACGATACGTATAGTCCATTATGTGTGGAGGAAATGGATATTTCCGATAGGAATTTCAAACCATGTCCTTGTGGATACCAGATTTGTCAATTTTGCTACCACAACATTAGACAAAACCCAGAATTGAATGGAAGATGTCCCGGATGTAGAAGATTATATGATGATGAAAGCGTGGTGTACATCAAGGTCAGTCCCGAGGAAATCAAATTATTACAAGCAAAGAAGGAGAAACGTGACCGGGAGAAGAAACAACGAGAAAAGGAAAGAAAAGAAACGGATATGGCTAGTAAGAAACATTTGTCTGGATTAAGAGTTGTCCAAAAGAACTTGGTTTATGTCACTGGATTGAATCCACCTTGTAACCCCGAGGAATTGCATTCGTTGTTGAGATCTGACAAGTATTTTGGGCAATATGGTAAGATTTCTA
This sequence comes from Lodderomyces elongisporus, assembly GCF_030384665.1. Classification (NCBI taxonomy): domain Eukaryota; kingdom Fungi; phylum Ascomycota; class Pichiomycetes; order Serinales; family Debaryomycetaceae; genus Lodderomyces; species Lodderomyces elongisporus. Next base: position 732,419 of record NC_083673.1, read on the forward strand.
AAATAGTCATTAATAGAAAGAATCCACCTTCCAACACGGGTTCATCAGCATCAACATCGAACCACAACCATCACCACCATAATAATAATAATAATAGCAACAACAACAACAACCAAGGATCCGGATTGGTGGTTTATGTTACTTTTGCGAGAAAAGAAGATGCCTTGAACTGTATCACAGAGTTAGATGGGTCTCTTTGTGACGGAAGAATTTTGCGGGCTGCTCATGGAACTACGAAATACTGTTCTTCGTATTTGCGTGGCCACCCATGTCCAAACCCAAATTGTATGTTCTTGCATGAGCCCGGAGAAGAGGCAGACTCATATACGAGAAAGGATTTGTCAACGCAGCAGGGTATCAAGATGGGCATGACTTCGAGGGCACACACAACATCTTTTGGTGAAGAGACTTATATACCAAACCACGTTCTCAATGGAATGTCAGAAGAAGAGGTACACCAATACCAGCAACCACATTCACACGCAGCAATTTCTTCTTCATCCTTATCTACGCATCATCATCAACAGCAACATCAACCACAACAACAACAACAGCAGCAACAGCAACAACAACAACAGCCGCATTCTCAACACTTTGAGTCTAAAGAACATCTTCCAGCAACTGCACACTGGGCAAGCTCTGCATCTGCTACAAACTCTCCCACAGTCAACAACAACATTCCTTTGGCTAATTCAGCAGCATTTCCAACCTTGGCGGAGATTGCTAGAGATCACAAGCAGCAACGTAAAGAGCTCAAGAGTAGAGTTTCAAGCTCAAAAGTGCAAAAAGCAGCTCCAGCTACTGAAGATCTTAGTGCTGATGACACGTTTGTATTACAGTTTGTTGAGCAACTTGGTGAGCAATTGAAGAATTTGGATGAAATCAAAACTGTCAAATTTAAGAGCTCGGCAACAGGTAACAAAGTTCCATTATTTTCATTTAATTGCGAACTGTGTAATGAAACAAAACCAGAGGATGAAAAGGTTATCGCACGTCAAGTGATTGAGAGATTTCTTTTGAGGCCCATAAAAAACTATCATTTGGCTTATCAAAACCACCCTATAGTGCAACAACAATCTTTATTGCAACGTCAGCAACAGCAACAGCAACAGCAGCAACAACAACAACAACAACACACACCTATTGCTGCGATGGCACAGATTCAACAAAAGACTGAGGAGCAACAGAAACAAGCGCAACAGCAATTGCTTTTGCTTCAATTGCAACAGCAACAGTTGCAACAGCAACAACAACAACAACAACAACAACAAAATCAAAATCAAAATTAAATCAATATGCTCAAGACAGGAAGAATGAACACCTCAACGCCCCCACCACCAGGCTTATTTACAACTAAAGTTCCCGGAATGCAAAATGATGCGATGAATGCGGCAGTCAACCCTCAATCATCAAGTTCCCAATTGTTGACTCAATTAATGAGTGGGAAAAAGTAATGACATGAATATGCGTTGTAGAGAACTATAATCAGATGTATAGATATTGTAATATTATTACTACAGGTATAGATTGCCACGAATGTGCAGTGGTACAAGTTATAGGATATATTGTAGTGTATGCTATAGTATATACTGTAGTATATGTTGTAGTATGTGTTGTGCCTCAATTTGTATTAGCTTCTCCTTTAAGCCCCATTTCATCATTATTTCATCCGTATTTCATCTGTATTTCATCTTTATTTCATCATTTGTCTCCTACGCTTTCAATTGGTACATTTGTTCATCCAAAAATTTTTGCTTGATATCAGGCCTCAGTTGCTCATTATAATAAATTAATTTGCCGCCTTCGATGGCATTTTCTTCCAATTGTTTTCTAATGATTGATAACTTTGGTGCTTCTGAAATCAATTCCTGAATATCAATTTCATCCTCCATAGCCTTTATTTTCAGCTCTATTCCATTCAACAATTCTTGAGTTGCAACTGAAATAGTGCCATCCTTGTGGCTATCAATATACGATTTAGCAACTGTATATTCATACTTGTACTCGTCAAGTTTCTTTAAAATGAAGAATAGGTTCAAGTAGTTCTCCACTTGTTCTGGTGATATGTCAAGATCATTATCAAGCTCAAGATATGAAGTTGTCAAACTCTTTTTCTGATCAAGATAGTTGTTTACTTTTCTTACCGACGACATTGCCGAATGTTTCCAACCAGTGACATGTACTAGTGCGTACTTTATGGTATGTATAAGAAAAGCGGAACTATTAAAAAAGCCGTTCTGTTTTCCTCTCCTTTCCTTTTTGCTTTTTGCTTTTCGCTTTTTGCTTTTTGCTTTTTGCTTTTCGCTTTTCGCTTTTCGCTTTTTATTTTTATTTTTATTTTTATTTTTTTATTTTGTACTTTTTTTGTGTTTTTCTATATGGGGATTTTCTTGATATCTGAAGTCCTCTTTTATTTTTTAATGGTTCCATCTATCTGATTCATTTATTTATTGTTTTACTTCATTTTAATTGTTTTTGCTTTGATTGCCTTTTTTTTTTACAATTTCATTTGTTCCATCTGGTATTAGTTCTAGTGTTTTTAAAAAAGAAAAATATATTGGAAATCGTCAATTAGATCCAATGCTTTTCTTAATCTATCAAAGATCTTTATACATCTATTTACACGGATTAAAGTCTACTTTATGTGTTTACAACACTATCACATTTTTTACAAAGGGTTTCTTCTTCATCTGCAATGAACTTCCAGCACCTAGGACATTTGTGTTGATCGGATAATGTAATATTTAACAGAATCTTCTCTCCCTTGATTTCAATTGGAACCATATCACCATCAATTGGTTCATTTAAAAGAGAAACCTTGGAAACCAAGAAGAGGTCTTCAAGGTATGTCTCTACTTGTTTCAAAAATCCGTGCATGCTAGAGCTCTTGTCATCAATGTAAAATTGAAGCTCCAACTCTAACTTGTTCTTGAAGAATTTATTCTCCTTCAACATTTCAATCTCTTTGTTCACAAGGTCCCTCAAATTGAAAAAGGTGTTGAACTGTTCAGCCAACTCATGGTTCTCATACTTTTGCAGAACTTTGAAATACCCTTGCTGTTGCTTAAATGGCGACGCATCTTCTTGACCTGTATGTTGGCTCCACACTTCTTGCACAAGTAATGGTTGTATTGGTGCCAATGCTAGAATATAACACTTCAAAGTCTCATTCAAGACAAACTGGATAGCCTTCCGTCTAGGAGAGTCTGACGCATCGGTATAAAGACAATCTTTGCTGACGTCAAAGTATAATGCACTCAAAACCGAATTGACATGTGCATTGATGGAACTAACCACCCTTGAAAAATTGTACTCGCTATAATTATCAAAACAGGTCTGCTGCAAAGTGTACAATGTATGCAAAACATACCTATCAAGTAATGACAAGTCATAGTTGCTTGCTAAACCCTCCTTCTCCTGCTCCTCCTTGAATCCATAAAGATTTCCCAAGATGTATTTAAAAGTGAGACGATATTTCTTACCCATATCGGAAACTCTATTGAGAATTTCTGGGTTGAAACTGACATCTTGTTTGTAATTGGAAGATGCCACCCATAATCTCAACCCATCGGTACCTAAATATGGCGTTAATGGTTTCTTACACCCTTCAATTGCTTCTTTGGGCGAAAATATATTGCCTTTCGATTTTGACATCTTTTGGCCCTTTCCATCAGTTATGAAGCCATGTGTGATAACTGTTTTGAAAGGCGCTTTTGCATCAAAAACGTCTACTCCTTTGCGAACAACTCCAGAATAGATTATCTTGTTGAGAAGTGATGACTGGAACCAACCGCGATGTTGATCACTACCTTCAAGATATATATCAGCTAATGGGGCGTCAACATCGTTGCACTCTTTAATGTCATTTCTCAAAGTCGACCATGAAGTACCAGAATCAAACCAAACATCCATCGTATCTTGTCCCTTGTAATATTTGGTACCGTCCAATTTGTCTGGAAGCCAGCGACCAATATCATTTTCTTTAACAAACCATTCATCTGTGCCAAATTCTGCAATCTTGCCAACAGTGTACTCGAGAACTTCAAGATCCAAAACTGGCTCATTAGTTTGAATATTGTAGACTATGGGTAAAGGTACACCCCAACACCTTTGTCTAGAGATGCACCATTCAGACCTATTCTCTACAAATGCTTTCAATCTGCTGTATCCTCCGGCTGGCGAAAATTCAACATTCTCTAATGCTTTCAACGCTTCTGGTTTGATTTTTTCCACGTTAACAAACCATTGTGGGGTAGCTCTTTGGACCACGGGTGTCAGAGATCTCCAGTCATAAGGATATGAATGCTTGAAGCTTTTGTTCATATGGTAGATCATGTTATGCAGTTTCATAATCTCGACACATTGCATATTAGTCTTGACTTCATTCACCTTGTGTGATGCCAACTTTGCAAATCCTGGAGGCAAGCCACTATTCTTCCCTTCAACGTACCTTCCTTGATTATTCACTATAGACTCCTCAAGGCTGATATTGTTATGCTTTGCTACAAGATAGTCGTCGCGTCCATGTGCAGGTGCTGTATGTACAAGTCCCGTACCCGTGGTGACAACCACGTGATCACCATGTAAAACAGGTCTTTTGACATTATCTTCATTAGCTGGGTTAATGTATTGTTCACCAACAAGTTCCGAGCCTGGAATCTGTACATTTGTTTTTTGAAAGTTTGAATCAGGTGCCAACTCAATCACGGTATCCGCCAAGTTCTCAGCAACTACCAACACCTCTTTATCGCTGGTAATCAATGTGTACATGACATCTTTATTAGCACAAATTGCCTTGTTTGCTGGTATAGTCCATGGTGTCGAAGTCCAAATTAAAAAATGCAAATTTTTCCCCTGTTCCTGGTGTTTTTCAGGAATATATTTTTTTAAACCTTCACTCACTATTGGGAATTTGACATATATGGCCACAGATTTGTGATTATCATTGTACTCCAATTCTGCCTCCGCCAAGGCAGTTTGTGTTTCACAGCCCCACCAAACAGGTTTCAACTGTTGAGACAAGAGTCCGAGTTCAGCCAACTTGATAAAAACGCGCAACTGGTTTATCTCATACTTGTGTTGCATTGTTATGTAGGGTTTGTCAAAGTCCGTCATTATGGCCAATTGGCGAAACTGACTTTTTTGATTTTCAATCTGTGCCTGTGCCCATTCTTTACACGCTCGTCTTGTTTCCACAGGGTCTTTGAACTGTGCATTGCTTAATTGGTTTTCAACTTTCATTTCAATTGGAAGTCCATGACAATCCCAACCTGGTTGATACTTGATCTTTTTGCCATTATATATCAACTGAAAACGGTTGATTATATCTTTACAAATCTTATTCAACGCATGACCCATGTGCAAGTCACCATTTGCATATGGTGGACCATCATGTAGTATAAACTCGCCATTTGTACTATTGCTGTCTCTTGATTCTTGCCATTTATACAAGTCTTCACTAGTAGCTTTTATAAGCTGGTCCCTAACTTTATCGCGAGGGATCTTTGGACCAAAAGCAGTTTTCGGAAGATTCAAAGTTTTGGAATAGCCAGGTTTACCCTCGAGACAACGAGGAGCCTTGCTAAATCGTCGCACCGCTTTAGTATAAACTTGTCCGGGCATATGTAGAGGATGTTGATGATACTGCTGGTGGTTCTTTTTTTTCTTTTTGTCTTTTGCTTCCCTTTTTTTTTTTTGTCTGTGTCAGTCTATCTGAATCCCTCTCTTACACTCTTTTTTTTTTTTTTTTTTCTTCTGGATAAATTTATTTTGATTACTTGATTTGGTGGAAATTTTTGTTGCAAAAATTCATGAAGAACACAATTTTTGGACAAAAAAAAAAAGAAAATAAAATTAAAAAGAAAATTAAAAATAAAGAGCAAAAATTAAAAAAAAAAGAGGAAAAATCTTCCTTTAAAGTTTTAAATGCCAAATACATATAGACAATATCGGAGAACCTAAACTACATGAAAGCCATCTTTTTTGTATACTGTAAATTCTTCATTACAAAACAATAACTTATAAATAATTTATAATAAATACATCATGGGAAAATAGCCTTCTTCTCTCTCTTTTTTTTTTGTTCTTCTTTCTTTTCTTCTTTCTTTTCTTTTTCCATTGTTTTTCTATTTAAAAGAAAATTGTTTCGCAAAGGAAAGGAAAGTGAAAATTAATAATAATGAAAAAAAAAACAAAAAGAAAAGAAATAAACAATTATAGTCCTTTTGCTTCAAGCTTAGTTACCAGCCTTGATGTTTTTAACCAATTCAATGTACTTTTCAGTGGAGAATGACTTTGGTCTTTCAATTGGCATACCGACAGCTCTGTCCAAGATCAATTGTGGCAAGACACCAAATGCTCTAGAGACACCAAACAAGACGGTGTAGAATGATTCTTCAGTCAAACCATAGTATTGCAACAAGACACCAGAGTGGGAGTCGACATTTGGCCATGGGTTCTTGGTCTTACCGTGTTTGGTCAACACACCTGGGGCAACTTCGTAAATGTTTGAAACCAACTTGAACAATTCATAGTCTGGCATGTGTTTCAAAGCAAATTCTCTTTGAGCAGTGTATCTTGGGTCAGTCTTTCTCAAGACAGCGTGACCGTAACCTGGGACAACTCTACCAGAGTTAAGGGTCTCCCACAAGTACTTCTCGATAGCTTCTTTTGAAATGTCACCCTTCAATTCCTCCTTCAATTTGAACAACCATTCCAAAACTTCTTGGTTAGCTCTACCGTGCAATGGACCAGCCAAACCATTCAAACCGGCAGCCAATGACAAAAATGGTGATGACAAAGCTGAACCAACCAAGTGGGTGGTGTGTGCTGAAACGTTACCACCTTCGTGGTCAGAGTGGATTGTCAAGTACAATCTCATCAATTCCAAAAATTCTTGGTTACCGCCAAAACCCAACATGTTGGCCAAGTTTGCACCGTAATCCAATTTACCGTCAACTTGGGCTGGCAATTTACCATCGTGGAAAACATTTCTGTAAATCTTGGCAGCAATGGTTGGCAATTTGGCCAACAACTCAATAGAGTCCTCATAGGTGTATTTCCAGTATTCGCTCTTGTGGACACCCTTGGCGTAAGCCTTAGCAAATTGGGATTCAGATTCCAAAGCGGTAACGGCAATGGAGAATTGAGCCATTGGGTGCAAGTGGGATGGAGATCTGTCGATAATCTCTTCAACGTGTTTTGGCAATTGTGATCTAGCAGCCAATTCCTCGGACAAAGCCTTGGTTTGAGCTTCGGTTGGGACTTCACCAGTCAACAACAACCAAAACAAAGCTTCTGGCAATGGTTCTTCACCGCCTGGGGCTTTTGGCAACTCTTTTTGAATGTCTGGAATGGTTCTGCCTCTGAAACGGATTCCCTCAATTGGGTCCAAAACAGAACCTTCCCAAACCAAACCTTTAATACCTCTCATACCACCATAAGCTTGTTCCAACAAGACTTCACCAATAACAGTTTTACCATGTTCCTTCTTCAATTGCTTGATTTGCTCAGCTTTTTCTGGCAAAGTTTCTTCCAATCTTTGTTTCAAAGTCTAGAATAAAGAGAGAGAGAGGTAGTGTGTTAGTAATAAGCTAGCAAAATGTTGATTCAAATCAACACGAAAAGAAATTAATAAACAAAGCATGGCCAAGCAAAGGATGGAAACCCAAGCCAGTGACTTGGATACTGCAATGTATACTGCAATGTATACAAGTATGTATACAAGTATGTGTACAAGTATGTATACATAAAATTGTTTCCAATCCTCTGTAATTCGCAATAAATTGTACATACTGGTTCAGCAGTAGCGTATGATCTAACTGAAGTTCTCAAGGCAGTCTTGGCCAAGTTGGATGAACGTTGGAATGATCTCAAAGACATTGTATATAATGAATATTTTATATTGATATTAGAATCTGAAGGTAATAGGTCAATTCAGTCCTAGTTTTAGAAAACCAAAGGAAAAGAAAGGGAAAAGGGAAAAGGGAAAAGGAAAAAAGAAAAAGAAAGAGAAGAAAAAAAAATTTCAAGAATATGGGGAAATATAAAAGGTTAAGAGAGAAGAAAAGGTCTGGGGGGAGGGATTTTGAAATTTTTTTATACTTGAGCTTGACAATTGAGCAAAGTTTTTTTTTATTTTATTTTATTTTAATTTAATTTATTTATTTTAATTTATTATAAGGAAGTATACAAAAGATTGATAGTTGAAATCTCAAGTCAGTGTTTTGGAAACACTGAAGGTGTGAGTGTCTGAGTGTGTTTGTGTGTTTGTGTATGCTTAGTAGTAGATGCGGGAATAACAACGCAGAAACAAAAAAAGGAAAAAAAAAATGTCTGTCGTGGCAACGTACTAAAATTTAGAAATTAAAAAATATAAATAAAATAAAGACAATATAAAAAATATATACATACATATGAAAAATCAGACAAAAAAAAAAAACTATTACAACTAAATAAAAAAATCAGACACTCTTTTCTTTTCTTATTATGTTTTTCGGGAAATGTCGCACATTAATAATACTACTATTAATACAAGTACTAATATTGTCGGAGTTTTTTCTTTTTCTATGTCTTTGCTACCTTTCTTTCACCATATTATATTAGAAACCACGGCTTATGGCTACGTACATAATCAGTAAATGTCGGTTTTTTTTTTAATTTATTCCGTTTCCTCTTAACGACACACTGATAAAGAAAGCTTCTACACCAAAAACAAAGTGTAGTGATATGATGAACAGAATCATTAATATACATACAATGATCATGATATCACTAACCACCTCTATCAACTATACTTTTAATTTCCAGTTTACGAAAACAAAATATAAACATAAGAATATTTGAAGAAAAAAAAAGGTTTTTAAAAAAATATCCATCTTTTTTTTATTTATTTTATTTTATGTTCGGATGCAAATAAATGTCGTCATTGAACATGCAACGGAGAGAGAAATGAAATGTATGAAAAGCAAAAGTTACTAAGGAAGCAAAAATTCCAAACCCCATACTTTGTCTTGTCGTTTTATTGTTCTTACCTGGGCATGTATACATATATAAACACTGTATACAAAAAGAAAAGGAAGTCACGATTCTAACACATGTATGTCTTGTTTGTATTAAATTTCAAATTTTATTTTTTACAACCGAGCATAAATAGAAGAAATATAAAAAAAAAGGAGAAGTATAAGAGAGAGGTAGAGGCATAGAGAGAGAGAGAGAGAGAGAGATTGTTATTGTGTTTTTCTTACCAGTGTTCAACATAAAATTATTAACCAATGAAATGGCAAAACATGTGAAGAAACACAAACCCCTTTGGTTAAGGCATTTGTAATAGTTTTACACAAAGGAAAGCTTGGTACAAATTTCCATCATGGTCATTGAAGTAAGTAGTACAACAATATACATTAAAGAAAAAGAATAAAAATAAACTAAAATTTAAAACACGAATAGTTTATAGAAAGATGTTTAAAGTATGTGATTTTCCAAGTGCATCCAATTGTTTTTTACTTAACGGCACCCACCTTGGTGCAATGCAAATTATTAAAAAAATTATTAACAAAAAAAAAGGAGAGGGTTATTGAGTATCTTCTCCAGATCCGGTGTTCTTACCCAAAAAAAAATTATATCTCTTTTATATAGCACTGGCAGAACTATTAAGTACACTGATTTTGAAATTTTTTTTTCTGCATTTTATGGGACGACGACAACGACGACAACAACGATGGTGAGCGGGAAGCCAACAACTATGAACTTGTGCTAGAAAGTGTGGTTGCGGACATTAACCTCCAGGTCCAATATTGCGTTCCACGGAAAATCGTATTTTCGCAATAATAGTACAAAAGATTAAGACATAGACAGAGAGACAGAGAGAGAGAGAGAGAGAGAGAGAGAGTGTGTGTGTGTGTGTGTGACAATACATCTTATGTTTTTTTTTCTTTTGCAATTTCCCTTTTCCTCGGACCTAGGGGTGTGAGGAATGGAAACGTTAGAAATGAAGAAGGAAGAGGAAAGCAAAACAGAAAACAAAAAAAAGTGTCCGATTTTGTAACTGTTTACAACTCCCCCGGATTTTCGACAATCGTTGTCTTCCAATCAACACATCGGAAAAGAAGAATGAAAATGAGAGAGAAAAAAAAAAGTGTCTGAAACAATTGATCACGGACAGACACTAAATATATGCCGGATTCCCTCTAAATTTGTTTTTCTGTTTTTTTTTTAATCATTTTTTTCATAATTTATGTCTACTTTTGATATTTATCCCGCTTTCGCACCATCTGATTGGACGAGAGGAAGACAGTAAATAACCGAAGCAGCATAACTACTCAACGCGAAATAAAGATCATATGCTCTATATACTTTTTGGTATTGGGTATATTCTAAACAGTTAATGCACCCAAAACTAAGATTGTATACCAAGGGGGAGAAAACAAGTCTTTAGTATATTATATTATATTTTATATTATATCCAACCTTAGCCAAGACTCTTCTTGGCTAAGTCAACCCTTACCATTAACTACCCCCCCACCTCCCCCCCACAAATCGACCCTTTTTCCACTAGGAGAAACCCGGAGTAAAATGTACATCTGAGAACAAACAGTGTGTATGTTGTATGTTGTATGTTGTGTATAAATGTCTGAGTCCAAACAAAAGTGTGTACATGTATGTGCATCTGGGGTATGACCAAAAAAATAGAGAGAGAGGCATACTACTACTACTACTACTACTACTACTACTATTATTACTACTACTACTACTACTACTACCACAATAAGGGCTTCTTTTTTATAATGAATAAATTCTATCACCTCGAACTACCAGCGCTACAAATCACTCTTTATTTCTTTATTTTTTTTTTCTTAAAATGCTTTTACTCCATCCCCACTCCCCACAACAATTCATCTCTCCATTTCTCCAGCCAGATTTATGATCTTAGTTGTTTTCTTTTCTTTTTTATTTATTTTTGCAGACAAAGTTCGATCTCGGAGTTGCACTTGCTTGCACCTAATCAGACATTATTCTTTGTTTAAACACACCACCCCTTTATGACTATGCACCAAGCTTCCTTATTCTTAATCTCATTACCACTCTATTGGATTTTTCTTCTTCTTCTTCTTCTTCTTCTTCGTCTTCTTGACATATGGCCCATAACTTTTTATTTCTTATTTTAATTTTTCACTTTGTCACTGTGGGGAAAAAGTGGGGGTGTAATTAATTAGCGATAAAAAAAAAATTATCAACTGATTTATTTCAAATCAAATTGCTTTAGTACATAAGTGCATACACCGGAGACGTCGGAGTTTCTTGTCTATTCTTTTCTTCTAACAGCTATTGCTTTTCAGTTCCTAAAGAACTATACACACGTACACACAAATATACATGTTTTTTCTATTACTCTTAACCTTTACTTAGTAGCAAAAAAAAAGCTGGAGATGTTTAGTATATGGCATAAGAATCCATTCTTATACCCAAAAGTTTAAAGTTGTAAGATGATAAAAAACAGAGCTACCAATTGTAAAATAGCTGAACCTCTAAATCTTGCAAAAGTCTTACCTTGCGTAGTAGGTAGCCACGCGCAAGAACCTCATCGCCAAATCTTTTTTCTCTTCTCTTTATTTTTCTTTTGCTTCCTTTTCCTTTTCTTCTTCCTTTTCTTCTTCTTCTTCTTCTTTTTCGAAATTCCAATCCAGGGGACTTTATCTCCGATTGCATGCCATCATTTAGGTGTAATCGGTAAACGAATCCCCCAGATTGGCTGAATACTACCAAGGTAGTATTCTAAAGACATTTGCAGAAGAATCAACATCGTTACTCATTTAGAAGTATTTTCTTTTCTTCTTTTTTTTTATTTTTGAAAGAAAATAAGAACATTTCACACTATTCTTCAATTTTTAAATTTAAATTTAATTTTGAAGAGGTGAGGAAAATGTGTTGATGCTTTTGATAATGTCTTACATCCCCTTCCTTTTCATTTTTTGCTCTTTCTTTGTAAATGGTGGTTGTATCTATACTGTCAAATATCCTCTTTTGTTGCAGTTTACAATACAAAAGTGCCAAAGTGCCAAAGTACCAAAGTACCAAAGCACGAAAAACGAAAAACGAAAAACAAAATTGAACAATCGTGAATGTGTATAACCCGCCTCCATCAAATAAACTTATGATGAACATCGAAGAAACCCTTAAATGGACTCAAAAACCTAAGAATGGAAGACTAATAGAAAAAAACAGCAAAGTTACAGACATATGTAAACATAAAAATTGTAAACAAAAAAAAAAAACAAAAACAAAACTGACTCTAGATGATTTTCTACATACTAAAAATCTGAAGCTTATACTACAGCTTAGCATTATAAACCAGGAACAGTTACTTGTCCCAGCTTCAAGCAATCATTGAACACAGCAAGCGGCGGCTGTTCTCCCTCATTACTATTTCCCAGTTCATTCTGTAGTTTATTCAAATCAGCACTCTGGTTCTCATTGAGAAACTTTCTCAACATTGGACCTACCAGCTTAGAGCTTAGAAATTGGCCATCTCCTGCAAGTTCTTCTCCAGTTCCAAACTCTACCAATTCGCCTTTAGCTACTGCACACTTCGATTTGAAATCGCAAAATTTGCATTTGGATCTATCATCGACAAACTTGGGCGCAGCTTCTCCAGTCCAAAATAAACACGCTTTTTCAACTTCATTTCGAAGCTCTTGTTCGTCGTATTCATAAACCATAGTTTTCATATTCCGTGTCGAATACGCATTATGATACTCAACAGTTGTTTCAGGACCCAAAAAAGGGTTCAAAATGCGATAAAATTGAGACGCACGAGCTGCAAAGTATCGTAATGTAGGTGGAGTTACCCATGATCTAAGCAATGGTTTGAGAAATCGATCAAAGTCAAACTTAGGTTCAAGTTGCAATTCTTCTAAGCCTTTGAGAAACCCATCATTTACTGGGCTCACAAAGGAGAACTCGTTTATATCTTGAAACAAAGCATGGAAATGGTATGGCTTTCTTGCTTTAGTAGAAATAGTGGGAAAACCAGAAAAAGTAGAAGAACTGCATGAAGATGATGATGAAGTAGAAAAAGATGATGATGAAGAAGAAGCAGATGTATGCGCATCAAATGCCTCGTGGCCAATCAGCTCGCCTCTACTCAACTTGACAAAGTCCTTATAGAACAAGTCGTGATGTTTAACCAATATCTTCAAAACAGTCAAGGGGCTCAATGGTTTGTCAACATCTAGATTTCGCGCCTTGGCATTCTTCAAAAGAAACTCGTAGCCCATATGTTCATTAGATCCCAAGATTTCAAACATGTAGCGGTAGTAAAATGTTTGCAACTTAGCACCAGCAATTACAGACTCTTGTTTGGGCAACAGATTTCTTTGCCTAGTCTTGATATCCGACAATGTTAGCGATAAATTTGCAGTGCTATACTCCTTCAATAGTAGTTTCATTTCTGTCAAAAATATCGTGAGGTCTATAATTGGTGTTTGATTTTGGTCCTTCTCAAATTCAAATTCAATCATGTTACCTGCTTCAACAAACATGATGTAATCATGTAAATCATTTGGATTTGCAAGCTTTAAAAGATCAATCACTCCACTTACCAAAATAGCATCACGGAGCTTCAGTTGGTAGTCAACATTGGCTTCTTTCACTTCATAAGATTGTTGACTTAAGAATTCGTGTCTTTTTAAATCAATGTGTCCATGCACCAAAACTTCTCTGGCATGACTTCTTGTCAACAAAATAAATAGCCGATAGATTATTTGATCTGCCCAGTCCAACGCCAATAAATCCTCAGATTCTATTTGTAATAAATCTTCCAAATTTTGTTTCGAAATGGTATTATTTGCAACGTATTCCTTTTCAAGTTCAAATTTGTCCATTTCATTGTTCTTCTGCACATCATGCACACTGTTGTGCTTCAAAAAATGCTTTAATTCTTCAACCTTGACCCCAATAAACTCATTGATCGATCCCAAGTCCTTTAAAATTTCCGGGTGTGTTTCTTCTTCCAAGTTTGCATGGTGTTGTTTCCCAATATTCATGGCTTCATTCTCAGTCCTGATACTTCCTGAAAACACCTCATAATATTCTCGAAGCTGGCACCAATTATCAATCAACATTTTAGTCGTTGATAATCGTGGATTTCGAGTAATCGACTTATCAGTATTGTTGTTTTTATAGAATTGGAAAGGACTAGAGTCATCCCTGTTGTGTAGTGGATTCATTGTGGGTAAATTTTGATCCTGTGGCACATGCCAGTTTTCATATATATGCACTAATTTCTCATTCTGTAATAGTTGAGATTCGCCGAGATCATCAAGGTCTTCTCCATCACCAACAACGTTCTTGTCCTTGGCCTTGTCCTTGTCCTTGTCCGTACCTTTGTCCTTAACGTTGTCTTGATGACTAGTTTTCAAGTTGTCCAACTTTTTCTTGATCTTTCCCTTTGCGCCTCTTGTCTTTACCTTTGGTTCTGCTGCATAGACAAGTTGACTAATCAACGATTGAACATACGCGTGTTCTTCATTGCGATCCAATCTTTCTTCAAAATCACGAATTTGGCTAATACTGTAATTTGCAAATTGATTTGAAATATTAAATAAACTTTCACTTTCATCCTCCTTCTCCAAAAGACTAGAGTTAATGCTGTTTGTGGAGGACCAGTTACTCTCTTCATAAACCTGCCCACTCTGTCTCGGTCGACTAGTTTGTAGATCATCTTTATTCTGTATCAGTAAATTCCCCATAGCTGCTTCCACCGTAGTATAAATTAATTCTGTCTCATTATCAGTTAGACCGTTTTCTGGTATCTGCTTCACATCAGGTGGTACACTATTCAAACTCAGCGATGATTCCAGAATCGAAGATGTTACCAGACTACTCATCCCAACGCGTTGAGAATCAGTTATCGTGTTTCCCTTATTTTCGTCTTCATTTTCATTTGCCATTCCGGGTTCACCTCCTCTTTTGGTAGACTTGACATAATGTCGATAATGAATATATTTTCCTCTATAGCTGAAGCTCATATCTTGTCTATGTCGTAGTCTGTATAAGCTTGATCTAACGACTTGTTTCCATATATTCATATCTCGTCCACCCCTACTACCACTAGTATTAATTATCAAATGACTACTAAGCTCACCTGACCAGTTGCGATCGCTTGTTCCAAAGTTTGATCCAACGCGATGTCAATATATCCAGGATTTGAGAAATTATGGCTTTGTTTATAATGTGCTTTGGAGAATTATAAATGGAGTACAATGTGCTTGCAAAGGTGTATAGTTGGTATGATTCGCTGTTGTCTCCTTGCAACGTCTTGGTTAACGCGTTTTGCGTTTTGCGTTCTGCGTTCTGTGTTCTGTGTTCTGTGCTCTGCGTTTTGCGTTTACGCGTTGTGCTAGCTCAATGGATTCTGCTGTGTTTAAATTCAAAGAAGAGGTAGAAAGTAGTTGGCCAAAAAAAAAAAATGAGGAGCTGGACAAGAGTGGCAAAAATTGATGAAAGAGGAGGTAAGGTTGGGGCAAGTCCTCTGTTGCAGTGTAAAGAAAGCAAAAAGTCTATTTGTGTGTTGAAAATGTGTTTTAAAAAAGAGAGAGATTAAAGTTTTCGCTGGACAAGCATTTTTCTTCTGTTGATTTGGGTGCTAAAAGTTGAAGAGTTTTAATTAATTAATTAATTATTTCTTCTAGGTTTGAAAGGAAGTTTAATTTTCCATTTCGTTCATGTTTCATGATTCATTTTTTATTTTTCATCATCCATATATTACATTCATTCATGGGTATTTATTATCGATCATGTATGATTCTTAGCCAATGGAAGATAGTGACAATGTAATGGACTTGGGAAAGGATGGAAGAAGAGGGAAAAGAAAGAGAAGTTATTTTTTTCCAATACGGATGATGGGCTCGCTGTCTCCATTTCGCAAATACGCTCAAATAAAAGTTTAATTTTCAAACTTAAGGGAAAAAGAATCTTCTTTTCTTGCGGGGGGGGGGGGGGGGGGGGGTGTTGTTTGACAGTGTCATTCTCGATTGTCTATAAACTAATGCAACTTTTCTCCTATATATCATTATTTCCTATATATAAAGAAATGAATATGATGATAATAAAAAATCAAAATCATTTTTTTTTTCTTTGTTGAATACTTTTAAAAATCTTAATGCTATAGTTTCCAACTAACATTGTGCCTAACCTTTAATGGATGCCTCTTTTCAACTTTAAAGAATCTCTCTTTTTTTCATTTAATGAAACGTGTGCAGGTATGTTTACTTTTTCGCATTCGCCGTCTTCTGGCATTTGTTGCTGCAGTTGCTGTGGAGTACTGACACCACCTGCACTGCCAAAATATTCTTCACCTGGAGTAGTTGCCGATAAGAATGGTGAGTCTAATGCTAAACCGCTACCATAATAATTGTTGTTGTTGTTGTTACTGTTGGTAGATGTTTGTGACGAAATTGACGATGAGCCTGACCGACCATTTAGTGCATTCAAGGCTTGAATATTTGCACTTTCCATATTAATAGAGTTTTGTAGGTGGCTATTTGCTCTCAAAGACGATGATGAGGACATGGTAGATGAGGAGCTTTTGTTTCTTCTCAAGTTTGCATAGATATCATTGGGATTTTGGAAGGATGCATCATATTGTGAAGGCTGTTGCTGTTGTTGTTGCAGTTGTTGTTGTTGTTGTTGTTGTTGTTGTTGTTGTTGTTGTTGTTGTTGTTGTTGTTGTTGTTGTTGTTGTTGTTGTTGCAGTTGTTGCAGTTGTTGTTGTTGTTGTTGAAATTGTTGCGATACTGGCGAGCCAGTAGAGTTGATTGAACCTCTATGTGATGCAGGTGGCGTATTATCTATATGGTGGTCCATCATCATTGAGTTCAAGTGTCCATTGATGATATTGGTTTGTAATTGGGGCAATTGTGAGTAGGGACCTCCTCCATTTGCGTTCGATGTTCTGTTAATCATTGTTTGTGGAACATAGTCCATCAATGAGTCTGTGCTTACATTAAACTCTGCTTGGCCGCTAATACCAGTTGATCCGTGAGGCGCATTGGGGCCATGAGGTCTCAAATTGTATATATTACCCACGTGTAGCCAATTGTTTGAGTTATTTCTCGTAAGCGATTGTTTTCTTAAATTCACCAGTGACGAACGAGACCTTGCAGCCAAAGCAGCAGCATTCTGTTGTTGCTGTTGTTGTTGTTGTTGCTGTTGTTGTTGCAGATTGTAATTCATTACATTCATCTCGTTTAGTGACAAGTTGGATATAGATGAGTTTTTAAGGCCATTCGACATTGGCAAGTTACCAGTGTTATTGTTGATACTATAGTTTCTGCTTTGAGTGTTGCATCTGCTTACTCCACAGGATAATGGCTCATCAATGTCTGTTAGTATATCGTCTGATTCATTATGCGTTGGGTGCTGGTAAAGTGAGCTCGGTTGTTGTTGTTGCTGCTGTTGTTGCTGCTGCTGCTGTTGTGCAACCGGAGCAGCTGGAGCAGCTGGAGCCGAGGGTGCTTGATAAAACGAGTACAGTGTCTGGTGTTTCAATGGAGGTGGCTGTGGGTGGTGAGGGTGTTGGTATGGGTGTGGCAGTGCTGGTGCTTCTAAAGGTGTGCTTACAGTCTGATCAATAGGTGTAAAAGGTATTGAGTTAAAGCTGCCATTTGGTGTTGGGTTAAAGTCTTGCCTGTTCAAGTTCAAATGAAGGTTGTTGTTTTTATTCTTTGTCATCATTATTGGTGGGAATGGCAAAAAAGTTTTCAGTCAACTGGAAGGTGGTGGTGGTGGTGGTGGGGAATGGGCGTAAGGGAGGAAGGGTTGGGGAAAAACGTATCAATATATAAGTTTATAAATATATTTTAAATTCAAAGTCAGAATGGTGCTAAAGGGTTGTGGCGACTAGTCACGTGTATTCTTGACTAAGGGAGACGTGTGCTTTTTTTTCTTTTCTTTTCCTTTTTTTTGAGTTTTCTTCAAATGAGAAATTTATCGTGTAGGTACTATTCTTCTCTTTTGTAATAGTCAGAGATGGGAATAGTGTCGTTAAGATGGTTGTAAATGGATCTTGACTCGGTATCGCTAGTATTGCTTTTCGATTATTTGTGTTTATTTTTTTCTTTTTTTTTTTTTTTTTGCAAAGTTGATTGAATGTGGAAATGGGTGGTGTTGAAATACTTGTGCAATATACGCGTTGAGTTCTCTCTTTCTTGCTTTTAGTTCTAGTTTCCTTTGGATGAAGGTTTGTTCCTGTTCTATATTTGGGATTTCAATAACTAAATAAACAAAGTAGAAAAGAGTAAGAGTAAGAGTAAGAGTAAGAGAAGAAAAATGGAAGGAAAGAGAAAAGTGGAAACAAAATTTGTACTTGTGTCTAAATTGAGAGATTATATCTGTCTCTTTATATATAAAATTGTATGTACATTCTCCAGTCATTGTGAATTAATATCTCAAGATATGCTTCAACATTCCAGGAACTATTGTCTTTCTTCAACCACAATAACCAATGGAGTCTGAGTGCTAATAATAATTTTAATTAATAAATAAAAATAAAATAAAAAATAAATAAGAAAAAATAAAAAAGCAATCATGACTCTGCGTATTTTTTGCTGGATTTTCTCTTTTTTTTTTTCTTAATATTTTTTCGCTTTGTGTTTTGTAGTGGGTAGTGGTGGTGTTTTTGTTAGAGGAAAAAAAAAAAGATAGCGGCTAAATTGTGAAAATTCTACTCATTAAAAGTATCTGTGTAACAACTACAACTACAACTACAACTACAACAACAACAACACCACCACCAACACCACCACCAATAGTGATATTAATTTTTCATTTATTTTTATTTTTCAGGTTGTTGCTTTTTGTTGAATTAATTATAGTCAAAAGTTGGGGGAGTAGAGAGGGGTGGGGAAGGAAAAGGAAGGAAATAATACTTCTAGTGGAAGACGTGTTGTTTTTCTTCAGTTGAAACCATTAGCAGCAGCAGCAACAAGAACAACAACAACAACACAAAATAGAATGTTTATCTCATGTATCACATCTGCTCTTTCTCCAATATACAATATGGGAGCAAGCATACGGGACTGGGTCTATCAGATCCAATCTTTCTTTTTCTTTTTGGAGTCTACGGTACAAACATCTTGTTCCTGCTTTGACAAAAATTAAGAAACAAAAAACTTAAAAGAAAAGACAAAGCAAATTCCCTTTCTTTAGTGTATGTTTAAGTATATACGTATATACGTATATATATATATATATGTCACTTGGTGCAATAAAAAGGGACATAGGTAAATGGTGAACATTGTTGTAAGTTGTTCAACAAACACAGCGTTGATAGGAAAACCCCTATAAGTTGTTAAGTGGAAGTAACAGAAGTTGTCCCGTTGTCCCGTTGTCCCGTTGTCCTGTTGTCCTGTTGTCCTGTTGTCCTGTTGTCCTGTTGTCCTGTTGTCCCGTTGTCCCGTTGTCCTGTCATTTGCTATCGGCAGTCTCTTCACCTTCTTCACTTTCCTCACCTTCCGTTTCTCCCTCGTCTATTTCTCTTATCATACTTAATTTGTTGATGTTGGGTCAATTTCCAGTTCAGAAAGTAGAGATTTGCAACTCCGTATAACCCATCAATCTATTAGGTTCATAACACAACACAGCATGACACAACATGACATAGCATGGTGTGATGGACAAACATATCCATCGTAAACATAATTTTTCTTCTTTAGGAAGTGTAATTGAAGCTTTAGTGGAAACAATCAATTTGCAAACAAAAAAAAAAATAAAAAAAATAAAAAAAAAATAAAAAAAATAAAGACGCGTTTGTCCTATTATGTTGCATTGTATGTCCATTGTATGTCTATTGTATGTCCATTGCTAATTCTTGATCTTTCTTTCTCTACTTCGCTCTTTAACCACTCCCTCTGTTTATGTCGAATTTTGCATCTATTTCTTTGCTCATTCACCATAACTCAGTGTTCACTCTCTAAAAACCACATTTGCTTCATTTCACTCTATTCTGTTGTTTTTTTTCTTCTTCTTATATATATATATATATATATCTGTACATATTAACTCACGATGCTTATCAATTGTAAGGTTTAATTTCCAATCCTTTCGAGGCAGAATGACGACAGCAACAAGGTAACTAACTAACTAACTAACTAACCAGTTACCACCACCACAATCCAATCTAGAGCCAACAAATGGTTATAGGGATCTAATTTCTCGAATACCCAGGAAACTATCCTTCCACTTCATCTCAAATGCAGCGACAATCAATTGCATAGTATTTCATATCAATGTATAATGACGTTTAAGATCTCAACACTATTGCGCTCAAAAAATGGTTACAAAAACATTTAAGGGGATAGGAAAGATTAACCAAAGTTTCTTCTCTTTTACCTCCAATCTCCACTCCCCATTCCTCACCCCCCCAGAAACAATAGAAATGCACAGCCACCATCTTCGCCCATCCACACCTCCTACTTTAATCAATAACTCTATTTCCCTATTCATCCTTATCAACCTTTTTTCATATGCCATTGAAGAAGATAAAAGGCTCAATAGTATTGTCCAAGTTAGGTGGGGTTCAAAACAAAACAAAAAAAAAACCATAAAAAGGAGTGATGTATATATATATATAAAACTCAACATCTCTTATTCTCTTGTAATTACTTTTGTCTCGCCCTCCCCACCACCACTACCACCTCCCACAGACACAGACTCTTTCTCTTTCCCTCTGCTTCTTTATCATTTTACTTTTCCCAAATTACTCGGTAACAATAATATTTAATGTATCATTAACTCAAAAAAAAACTATTTTCTACAGGCTCATGGTCCGCAACATCGTCATCATCATCACCACCACCACCATTTCCAATATCCAAATCCATATCCATGTCCATTCCAATTCCCATTTCCATTCCTATTCCTATTCCCACTCCAGAATTATCTTGTTCTGTATGTATATCTAAAGTACCGTCTAATTCCCGTTCATGCAAACTATGGTCAGCACCCTCATATCCACCGTAATCTCCTTCTTGCATTTCTTCGTGTGTCTCTTCGCGTGTCTCCTCGTGTATTTCCTCGTGTACTTTGTCATGTGGTTCATCATCGCTGCTACCCTCACCCATCTCAACATCTCCTTTTTCCTCAGATGACGGTAGCACCACATCATCAGTCAATAACACTTCAGAGTATTTCACGTTATACGGCAAGAACCGCCTCATTTTCTCTTCACCTCCCAAAAGCTCCTGATTATAGGCATCCTCCTCTTTAATCCGACGTTGCTTTTCTCTTAATTTTCCCATCATCTGTCCACCTCGATCTTTTTCTCTCGAATCGGTATTACCATCATTAGTTTCATCACCATTACCATTACTATGAATAAAGTCAAACCTTGCCTCATCACCAACTTCTTTCCTCCTTGGTATTTCACTAACAATATAATCTCGTGCATCGCTTTCCTTGATCAACTCACTCAAATCTGTATTAGTCTCAGCCGGGTGAAAACTTTCATCGTTTTGGAATTTGAGAAATTCATCTAATATGTACTCATTGGCATGAAGAAACTTGAGATCATGCCCGAGCTTCAAGTCTTTTTCTAACAAATAGTTCAACCATGTCATCCTCCGTTTATTCTGCAGTAAAGTGGATGTCTTTACATTGACTGCTAGTCCATTCGACTCTCCTCCTTCATTCAATACATCTTCGTTATTGTGCGGTTGTTGCGGTTGTTGCAGTTGCTGCTGCAGCTGTCGTTCTCTTTGTAACTGCTGACGATGTTTATTGTCTTCAGCCTCTTCTTGCCTTCTATGATGTTCTTCTGCTTGTTTCTGTTGATCGTCGTTCAACTTTAACTGATTATAAAACTCTTGACGCTCCTTATGCTTCCTTCTCCTCTTCTCCGCAGCAGTTTCTCCAGCATCATCATTATCCAACTTACGTTTCTCGATTATGGCATCAATCAAGTTTTGCGGCACTTGATTTAGTTTATGTGTAGTAGCATGGCCATAACTTCGTAATACCCAATCTCGAAACGAATACACCGATTTAGTATTATATTGTTTTTCTTCATCTTCAGGATTGTAAACATCATCATTAACCAGCAAGGGATTGCTGGTTTTGATGAGACCAATATTGATCATGGACTGCACAACGTCTTGCAACTCAGGCAGGTTGGTATGTGTCCTTGCTTGGCTGCAATTGAGACATTCTTGCACTAACTTGTTGAAAAAGCCAATGTATAAATCAGCAAGGATGTTGATTTGAGATGGCCTGCATTTATCAAATCCATGTGCTTTAAGAATCTGGGCTATAGATATTCGTAGCAACGAAAAATTAAACGAGTCTTCAACAGACATATCTACCAGAACGACTTCCTTGCTAAACGTGTGACTTGTAGATCTTGATAATGTTTTGATTATTGCTGGGATATTCCAAAGCTCAAAAAATATAGCAGAATTTGCAGTTTGTCATTTGCGCACAAGAATGCACTTTTCACGTTTAAATTTTGTTCTTGTTTGTCCTCCAAGTTTTTTTCTTTCGTTTTGAGTTTTTGTTCTTTTTTTTTTTCTTCTCTGCTATACAAGTTTTCTATTTACGAGTTCTCAATTATCACTATCATTGGTATTAACATATTATCATCTCAAACATATAACAGTTTCCTTCTTTTTTACTGGATTTTTTTTTTTTTTTTTTATATACCATCAAGCTTGTGTTGCAAACTTCTGATAAGGAGAATCAAGAATAGGTCCAAATTAAAGGATATAAGAAAATAAAAAGAATAAGAAAATGTTGTAATATAATGCTACAAGCTAGCAATTTTTGGTTCATTGTTGATTGTTGTAACTAGAGCCTTATTGCTCCAGTTAGTTATTTGTGTTTATTATTTACTTACTTTGTTGTTCCCATAATCAATAGCTTATTCTTTGTATGACATTTCTAATACCCTCATATAGTTGAACGTCTACTCAGCTCAATCAGTCTTTTGTCAACTTATGAACATTTTTGGTATTATTATTATTACGATTACTACTATTCACACCCCCCCACCCCCCTGCACTTGATTTTTTTGTTGGACCCCAACATCAAGTTACCTCATGATGTGTTTGTATCAGTCACTTGTTTTAATTATCTTGAAGTACAACAAATAGGTAAAGTGTAGAACTTACAGTACAAAGTATTAATGTGTGGCAAAAACTACAGAGATGTTCAACTCAAGATAATTAGTCTTTTGAAGCAGTTTAGTTATCCACATGTCATGTATAAAAGAGAAAAAAAATATGGAAAATGTCAAAACTTACATACAACCTCTGTTATAGAGTATACACTCCGTTTTTCAACTACATATTCATCAAATAGTTACCCTCTTTTTTTTATTTTTTTGTCTTGCAATATTTTTTTTTTTTTTCAATTTCCATTCATAATTACAAACCTTGTTGCAACCTCTCTCCCAACTTTTTACCAGCAAAACTCAATGCATTAAACAATCCTTTTTCACTTATGTCGATATTCTTTAAGTCAACAACAGTTGGGTTGTTTACCGGAGCATTCGTGACACGACTCACAATAGTCGCTGGGTCATACTCAATAATAATACCATCGTCAATTGTCTCGTCAATTGCCAAACTCACCAAATCGTAATTATTGATAATCGTTTGCTTATCCACAGTGCTGTTGAGCAAAATCGTCAATGCTTCAATCAAGTTGTTCAATGTAGAATATATGAGACATTCGTTTTCGTTGATTGGTGAAGTGATTATAATACTAACATCATTGATCTGCTTATATACAATGATTTGATTGTCATAAAGCAAGATATCCTGGTTGACTTTGTTAATTTTGGAAAATAAAGTCTTTTCTGATTTGAGTTGTTGTTGTTGTTGTTTCAGTTGTTGTTGCTGCTGCTGCTGTTGTTGCTGTTGCTTTTGTGTAGATGGCGAGTGTGATGTAGGAGCCGGAGATGATGCAGAAGTTGACGCAGTTGACGATTTTGTCTTTGACTTACTAGATCCTGACTCTTTATGTTGTGGTTGTTCATCTAAAGACGAAGTATAGTATTTTGCAAACAACCTGTTTCCCTCATTGTCTAGTATTAGCAATGCCGAGATAGTGTATAAAGTTGTATTCAATGACATTGTTCTCTATGTTTTCTTTGTTGAGTTTTAACCTTTACTTTATTTACCCTTTTTTTTTTTGCAAAGACCGGTTAAAAGCGAAAAGGGCAGATGGTTCTCTTGATATAGTTTGTGGGCAGTTAGGTCAATGAAAAATGGACTGGTATCTCTCTTTTTGTTAGCGAATTGGTATTCTTGGGAGATTTGTCAAATGCGATTGTTGTTCAACGTTGTGTATCTTCGTGTGCCAAGTATGCGTGTGTGAAAACCAAGGAGAGGCTTTTTTCAAAAAAAAAATAAAAAAAACTGTAAAAATAACAACGACATAAAAGTTAAGAAAAAAAAAAACACGCTAGCTTTTGAGGAGTTATCAATATCACGTGACCAAAATCTACCGTTCAACAGCTATTATTGACTATTATTGCATATACAATTTTCTCTGAATATTAATATGACCAACCTTTAACCGATTCAAGATTGACTTGTCATGACCAAATTTAAAAAAAAAGAACAGAAAAAAAAGCCGAGAGAATGTGCAAGGGCTCTAAACAATTGAATTTTTTTTTTTCATTCCAATTTCTTTCTGTTTTGTTAAACTTTACTTATCTTTTTTTTTTTTTAATTTATTCATAATCTAAAGTACACATAATGATTAACAATATTCTTACTTAATTTACCATATTAATGACAAACTCATGCACTTTTTTGTGCATTGGATTGTTTGCATACCACTCAGAGTTAGTGTTCAACTGCATATTTTTCCATCCAAATATAAAGTTCAAGATCAACGCAACCATCAATCCAAAGGCAACAACTAGTGGACCAATCGAATTGTCCAAATGTTTGCTGCTTCTCTCCATAATTATACCTCTTCTGGTCATATACATGAAATATCCCCAAAGACAACTAAATACCGTCAATAGGAAATAAAACCATGACAAATATAAACTCAATTGTGTAAAGTTTGAATTCTTTGTCGAATTGTATATAACAAATGTCAAAGAAGACAACAATACTGTGACATGCAACCATCTGTTAAAAGTACGTTCGTTTGCCAACCAAACCTTGGGCTCAATTCTTAATGGCCCCATATTTTTAATCCACTGTTCTGGTTTAACAACTCCTGGAGGTAGTTCAATCTCTTCATCTTCAGAGTACACATCCACCAATTTCGAGAATTGGTTTTGTATATTTATTAATTTGCCCAATGACCTTGATGATTTCGACCTACTGGAACCACTATTTTCATTGCCGTCATCATCATCATCATCGTCGTCATCATCATCATCATCATCAATATCATCAAAGTCAGAAGACTGGTCATCAGTAGTCATATTGATTTGCTGGTGATGCTGTGGCTTTTGCAATTTGGATGGGAAACTACCGGGCTCATCTAGCTCTTCATCGATGGTAACTATTTTTTTGCTACTTTCTGGTTCTTTATTGTTGGTATTATCATCACCGTCACCTTTATTGTATAAAAGACTACCTGAAAATGAGGCCGATCTTGGTTGAAAATTGGATGAGCTATTTTTCATCAACATCGACTTGAATTTGGAAAGATTATCGTCATCAGTCAATTTAGCAATTTGGTCGTTTTTAGAGGACTTGCCATGTGGAGCAACAATCTTGGGCAAATCATCATTAATGTCACCCTCCAACTCATTGAACCACAAGGGGATATTATCCAACTTGTCATCCTCCAAAAATAAACTAGCGACACCATGGATGAATTTGGAAAAGTTTGGAATTTCCTTAACCAAATGAGAACTATTGATCAACTCATTAATCCACTGTAATTTCTTAAAGTTCTTTACTGATGATTTCTTAATCTTGATTTCCATGGTTGAGAATGGAAATTTGTTGAACTCACCTTTTCTCAAAAATTGTTGAGTGTTTTTAGCATTGTCCAAGTCCAAACGATGCCACTGGCTTGGGTCTCTAATGGGGAGCTGAGAGTCAAATGCATCTTCTCTTATAAAGGTCAAGTTTGAGTCAATAATAATTCTAATCTTATCATCTCCAGGGATCTGGAAAGCAGTTCTCTTGTAAGTGGTCCTCAATATTGGTTGCAAGTTGTTTTCTTCTATAAACTTTAATAAGCTCTTGACTGTTTGCTCATCATTGATTTTTGTAAATTTATTTGGAATATCCTTTCTAATCACAAATTGATTGATATATTTCTGTCTAAGCTCAATCTTGTCATCAATGTGGAAATTGGAATTGACATCAAATTGCTTCTTTTCCATAGTGATCTTGGGCTTATCAGACAATTTTCCAATCCACCTGATTCTCAAGGTTGCCGAGTTGTTCAACTTTGTCAATTTCTGATTATAAAGGTCAAAATGTTCGTTATCAAAATACAAGCAATTGATGGTTTGGTCAGTTTGTGTAACCTTGTGACTTTTATTTCCATCTGCGTCGTATTCATCATCATCGTCGTCATCGTCGTCATCGTCATCACCGTTGTTGTTGTTGTTGTTGTTGTTATTGTTGTTGATATTTCCATTTTTGTTTTTTGAATCGTAAATTAACACAGGTAAATGTCTCAAGATTGTGGTTTTCACTTCCATTAAATTGTCAGGGTGAATCCAAAATTTAAATGATTGAAACTCGCCATTTAAAGCGCCATCATTGAATGAGGATAATTTGGACAATGAGCGGTCAACTTCGTAATTGTCTCTTAAAAATTGAAACAAGGTACCAATCTTGTACAACAATGGCGAGTAGTCCTCTGAGTGGAATGGCAAGTTTTTCAATCTCACATTGAGCAATGGCTTGACCGAGTACTCTGGATGGATTCTATCGTGTTTTTTCACGATTTTGATGAAACCAGTATAGTTTAGTCTTTGAAAGTGTTCTAGATTCTGCGCTTCATTCAACAAATTGTCGAGTTTCTTGGCAAAGGAGTCAACATCAAATGTATCTGCAACCTCAGTTAATGATTGCAATTTGTTCAACTCGTCGCTCAATTCGTCAAACTTGTTGTGTTGGAAAGAAAAGACCTTTTCAAGGTTTTCGTCCAAAGCGCTAACAAAGTTTTGTTCATCCTTGTCAGTCCAATTATTTTTCAAAATCACACCTTCTTTCAAGAGTTTCTTCAAGTGGTTGTATTTGATGTAGTAGTCTTTCCACGGAGGATACGTTTCGTGTTCCAACTTGGTTCCAAATAACATCTTACCCTGCTCTTGTCCTTGCTCGTGAACAGTTAAACTGCTTGGATCCTCAGTTGACTGTGTTTTTGGATCCGTACTATCTGACATAGTTTCAAGCAAGCTGGATTATCAAATTGTTAAAAAGAAAACAACAACAAAAAAAAAAAAAGGAAAAGGGAAAAGATCAAAGTATAAAAGTGGAAATAGTGGAAAAGTTAATTTTCAAATATAACGATCGAAAATGCCGTGTAAAATTAGAAGGTGGAAAGAAGGGAAATAAGGGAAAAACTCAAAAACTCAAAAAAACCAAAAAACCAAAAACAACAGACCAGTGTTCAATGACAAAATAGTGCCTGTGTAAATGCTTTTTTCTTCTTAGAATGGTTGGGTTTGTTGTAGTCTAAATGAAGGAAAAGAGGGCAATTCACAATAAAATAAGAGCCAAAAGAAAAAAAAAACAAAAAATAAAAGGAAGGTGCTGTTACTAAACATGTTGCAACGCTGAGTAACCAATTCCCAGTTTTGATAAAAAATTGATTGTTTGATTGCGTTTTAGAATTATTATTCTGTGGTTTTGTGACACCAAATGTTTCTCAAGATTGCAAACCCACGGTAGCGAAAGAGCAGGAAAGATTGTATACGAACAATTAGCTATTAACCATTAGCCATTAACCATTAGCCATTAACCATTAACCATTAACCATTAACAATAAAATATTTATTATCATTTTTTTTTTTTGAAAGAGAATTGCAATTAACTTTCAATTAATTAATTATCAAGGAGAGCGGCTTCTTCTTCTGCTTATTTTTTATTTTTATTTATATTTTTTAGTGTCAAATGTGTGTCGACCGACTTAAATGTAAACCACGTAATTAATGTTTCAAGTAGAGGTGAAGGACCCACGTTGCTTGTTTCTTTCTAATAGATATGAGTTTGCATTATGTTTTAGATTGAAGGAAGCAGTAGTTATAGTAGCTGATGTTGTATTGATGATGCCTATATCAAATGATATTTTATTCCAGATATTTTTTTTTCATATTTTTTTATTAATATACTTTTGCAAACCAACAAAACACCTAAATGAAAGTTGGTTAAAAAATCTGTTTTCCCCTTTGTCTGCTCAAAAGAATGAACTGTTAAACCTTGACTGAATAATCGATACAAAAAAAAAACAATTTGTTTCAAGTATTGTTGCACTCAGTTTTCGTATTTTCATTATACAAAGATGGGAACAAAGGCAAATGAAAAAAAAAAAACAAAACATCTAACATTATTGGTGACAATTGAATGAAGAAGATATCAAAGTTAACGTTGTTGTAAGTAAAGAGTGATGGTTTACATCCGCAAGTAGAGTTTCTTTCTTCTTTATCTCTACCCTTGTTACCCTTGTTATCATTCTTTTTCCCCTTTGTTTTCTGTTCATTATTAAATTTTGTTAAACCTTTTTTTTTTTTTGCTTTGTGTTTCTTTGTGTTTCTTTTTTTCTCTGGTGTGGTTTACATTAATTAATTTTTGTGTAGACCAAAGAAGCCATAGTACATTTATCTTTATACTATACCCACGTGGCAAGCTACTTTGTAAGGAGTCAACTACAACGATATAGAAGGAGTAGTAGCCAAAGCAATGCCATGTTCAATACTACCAAATAAGATCTACCAGCTGAAAGCTATGCAACTTTTTCTACATATCTTAGAGACACACAAAAAAGCGACAAAAGCGACAAAGCAAAGCTTTTCACGTTTTATTCATCTCATCCAATAGTCATTGAACATGCACGTGACATGTTTGATCACCAGTACCTTATTTCTCTTCATTCTTTTTCTTTTTTCTTTTGTTATTCTCTACAAAATAGAAAGATGAAAAAATCAAGACCATTGGAATTCTCAAATTCCTAAACTGGATTGGATCTAAAAGTGAGTTTCATGTATTCAAATAACAACATCACAAGACACTTGAACAAACAAACAAAAAGATAAGAAAGAGAAACCCCGCGCCGCAATTTTAAGAATTGGGAAGTGCGGCAACTTTGATGAACAAGAAACCAAAAAAAAAAAATAAAATTTGAAAATTAAAAGAAGAAAGAGAGAAAAAGTTACAAAGAACGCGGAAATCGATATAGGAAGAAGACGAAGAGGGAAGAGGAGGCAAAGGAGGAAACTATATTTATCCACTTGGCTTACTCCACAATTCATGAACTCATCAAACCCAATTATAAGAAATGAAAGAATATACTTCAATGAGCTGCCGCCGATAACCGATGATGGACATCACAACTTAGTCAAGCAACTGCAAATTGGCCAGGAATCAACAGCATTAAAAGAAGAAGTTGACACAAATGGTACCGAGTTATTGAAAACTCTTTCAATAGATACAATTTGGAATACAATTTTGAAAATATTCCATAATTTAAAATTGCTTTTGTTTTTGCTTTTCCAAAAAAAACACAATTTGTCACAGCAGGAGCAAATAGACACTAATGAAATTGACATCAATACACTTTCCATCAACACCTTTCCCCACTCGCCGTCTTCAACAGCAACAGCAACAGCAACAGCAACGGACTCAGATATTGAACTAATTGCAGAGAGAAATATACTCACAAATGATTTTCATCTCATTGGAAAGAAATATAACAATAGAAGCCAGTATCAACAAAACAGCATCCTAGTAGATGTCGACGATGTTGACGAAAGTGGCGCTGCCAGTAGGAACATTATTGCCACACCAAACCAATCCTTTTTCAAGGCACATCAATTAAACAATGACAACACTGGAGAGACTCTTCGGGCTTTAGCATTAAAGAAGCTAGCGTTGGGATCGACTGCAACAACTAAACCAACATCTACAAACTCTCAATATGGAACTGACTTGTCAATTGCCAAACCCATAAGATATACACAAAAAAAGTTACATGAAAATGCTTTGATACCGTCCTCGATGTCACCTCGACTATCATCATCACTACCACCACCACCATCATTGTTAATATCATCACGACTTCCAGCTCAAAAATATTCATCTAATGGCTTGCATTCTGAAAGACTGCTCTCTGCAACATCATTTTTGCAACAGTACAGAAACACATCAACCCCAATTGCAACTCCCAAAAAAACGAATGACAAATACAAGGAACATATAATGAGATATTATGCACAAACAAAGCCAAAGTGGTCATCCGAACAGGGCACATCGTATGCAACCTCTTCAGCAACAGCTTACTTGGATAACCTCATTTCCAGCCTTTCCAAAAAAGGAATAACTTCTACTGTTGAGCAAGCGCAATCCAAGATCCAGGAATTTGTAACCAGAAAAAGATTACAAGAGTCTCAAGTTGGTGTCAAGGGTCTAACTGAACAGCAACTCAAACAAGTTTATCAGATTTGGAAGTCAGACCCACGCAAATTGGTTATTGAGAAATTCAACATTGACTTGAAAGTCGAAGACCTTTTAACTTTGAGAGACGGCAACTGGCTAAATGATATTGTAATTGATTTCTACATTAATTTACTAATGGATGCAAGCAATGACAAAGTTTTCGGATGGACCACGCATTTCTATACAACCTTGGAAAGAAGAGGATACCAGGGCGTAGCGAAATGGGCCAAGAAGCGGAAATTAAACCTCTTCAAAAAAGAAAAAGTTATTGTTCCAGTAAATATAAGTCAAACACATTGGGCATTAGCTGTGATTGACAATGTCGCCAAAACCATTACATACTATGATTCCTTGGACTCCTCCGGTATGGGCAATTCTCAAGCAGTTTCAAACTTGCAGATGTATATGAACGGGGAAGCAAAACAACTAGGCATACAACCAATACTGTATGAACAAATATCTCACATAAAATGTCCTCAGCAAAGCAATGGCTTTGACTGTGGAGTATTTGTATGTGCTGCATCTAGATACATTGTCGAAAATAAGACTATGAATTATTCTCAAAAGGATATGAAAATGTTTAGAAGGCGGATGGTCTACGAAATGATGACAACAAAACTTGTAGAATAAACATTAATGGCAGCAATAGTCGAAATAGTCGAATGAAAATGTAGATGGTAGTTTACAAGTCTGTAGTAAGAAATAATAATAAATGTTTGAAATATTTATTTTCCTATTCTTTATTCTTTGTTGTTTTTGTTTTGTTTTGTTTTGTTTTCTTTCTTTTTTTTTTTTTGTCAGGCTTTTCATCAAAAGTTGTACTATTATAGCATTTCTATACAGTGATGAAGTACCAAAAAAAATTAAAAAAAAAAACAAAGTAAAAATTAACCTATACAAGCTCTAAAATATACCCAAGAATGAGTGGCGTTGTTTGGGCTCTCCTTTATATGCCGCGATATCCTTGATCTCCTTTTCATAGTCAACAATCTTTTGATTGGATTCATCAATCTTCTTCGACAAGTAATCGATTCTTCCATCCAATTTGTTAATCTTGTATATAGTTGTAAGTTCATTTTCAAACTTGGTCAACTTCTGAACTTCAAGACTAACCAAGTTGAGCAAATA
The DNA here is from genome assembly GCF_030384665.1 of Lodderomyces elongisporus. Taxonomy (NCBI): domain Eukaryota; kingdom Fungi; phylum Ascomycota; class Pichiomycetes; order Serinales; family Debaryomycetaceae; genus Lodderomyces; species Lodderomyces elongisporus. The sequence goes on from NC_083673.1 coordinate 764,182, forward strand.
TTGAGTCTCATAAAGCTTCCATATTCTTACATCTGAAATAATATTCTCAAAAGCCGCTGTAAAAAGAGGTCGACCAGTCAGAATCTTGCTGAGAACACCCTTCTCCCTCTTTAACGATACAAGATCATACTTCTCCAAGGTGGACAACGTGTCCAATGTCTCTTTTGATTGCTTAAACAAAGGCAGCTTAATTAAACTATCATAGTCAATCACGTCTTTCTTTGACAAGAGCTTCATTATTAACCACACCTGCGATGGATTCCAATTACTGTCATCATTGCTGAATTTATGTTCATGTAGGAAGAATGTGGTGATCAATTCTGCTGCTTGGTTGACCATTTCATCGATTGCTTGCAGTGGATCTTCACCAGACTTGATACGACGAATAAAGGCTTGCAAGTCCAACATTCTACCACCCAATGGGGCAATACAATCATCCAAAGTGGCAGTGTCCTTCATCTTTAAAGCATCACAGATATATTGCTTGGAACTAGCTATCGAAGCATCACTGAGTGAGATATTTTTAAACACTTGATTGGGCAATGCATCATTCAAATGCTGCAAGGAACCAACATCAGCCGTTGTAAAAACAACGTGCGCGATATTATTTTGAATCAACCCAGATGCCCAGTCAGCAATTAACGGAAAGATAAAGTCATTGCTCAGTACATCAGCTTTCCGTGCAAACTTGTTGATCACAATAATTGGTTTCGATTCCGGATGCTGCGCCAAAAACTCTTCAAGTCTTAAAACTTCAATCTTTTCGTCGTCTTTTAATCTTCTATTCTTCTTTTCAATATTGGTTTTGTACTTGTTATAGTCGCCATCTGTTAAACTCCTAATTGCTTGTGTTGCCAATGAAAACATGTTTTTGATCTGCGTTTCTTTGCTCTCGCTTAATCCGGATTTTTGTCCAGTTAAACCTTGCAAACCTAAATCGATAAATTGTGATATTGAATTCGTCCATGTAAACACAGGGAAATAACCCAATTGAGATGCAGTGGAAGCAATCAAACTGTTTTCTGATCTTGCTTTGCTCAATTCGTCACACTCTAATAGCAAGACTTTTTTTCTCAACTTGGCATCTGCCATAAGAGTATGATCAACAACAAACTCTTCTTTACCAGACCCTTGGGGACCCTTAACGATGATAAATGTATCAATGTTTTCCATAATCCAGAGCTTCAACTGCTTAGCCTTCTCGAATCTTTCTCTCCAAAACATGTTGCTCTCCCAATTCTTTTCTTGCAAAACCTGATTGTCATCCAGACATTCATCAGCGTTATTTATTCCGGTTACTTCATGCAATTGTGTGTCAATATAATCGTAACCACTAGAGACTGCATTGAGGAGTTGTTTATATGGGATATAAACAATTTTGAACCATTTGTTTTCCTTGAACTCATCAAAAGAGTGGCTAGCACGTGTGATTTTCAACTGAATAAACCATTCTCTGATTGGATCAAAGATCAAAACAGCAAATGTTGCCAAAAGGGCTAAAATAACGGGCAATGCAATTTTAGTATGGGAAGAAATCATTTCAATAATGAAATTGGTTTTCTTTACAGGCACGTACTGAATATGGATGGTTGTTTTCCCGCCATTCAATTGCATTCCCGTAATACAATGTTTTGCACAAATAGCTGCTCTAACTGTATCGAAAAGAACAAAAGATTGTGTTGATTCAACTTTAATATCATCAATTAGGCCATAACGTCTAAAAAGGACATACAATTCCTCTTCTGTGAGTGGATTGCCCTCATAAGTTATACCAATTTTCTGACTCGGAAATCTTTTCAAGTCCTCAATCCATGGAACACCCTTGACCGTGTAAACCTGGGTAGATCTATCCCAAACAAAGCCAATTGCCTTCATGAATATATTGCTGTACCGCTTAGTATTTGACTCTGCAATGTTTGATCTGATATCCTGAATAAATTCCTTTGCGGTTAACGATGGCGAATATTTAAACTTGACAAACGCTCCACTATCTCTTGGTAAATGCAAGACTTCGGTAATGGAAGAGTTCTGGGGTAATGGATACGACACATCCTTGACTTTTTCCTCGACTTGCTCTCCTAAGAATTTTGATGGCAAAAATCTCGAAATGTACTGTTTGACAAAGTTTCGTGAATTGGAGAATGAATAATATAACAAGACTTCATTTGCTTCTTTATCAATGACACCGGTAGTTGAAGCAGAGTTATCAGACTCTGTTCTATCCGATTGTCGTTTCAAATCTTCGATATCTGTAGCATAGAATCGGAATGCCTGGCTTTTGTTGATGCTGTAAAGATGCGGGGGCCTTAGCCTCAGAAGTGCAGGGTTAATTCTAGATGCTCGCAAGATCTTTAATCTCATCATTGCAAAAGTGATGGAATTGAAGTAGTAATGGTAATAGTATTGATAATACAAAGAAGGGTTTAATCAAGTTTTCTTTTTTACTTTTACTTTTACTTTTACTTTTGCTTTTGCTTCTTTTTCTTGCTTACTTTTTTTTTTTGTTTTGTTTTTTTGAAACTGTATAAAAGAATGTGACATCACCAGATTGTTGTTGTGGTTGGACCGCAATCTTAACGCTATTGGTATTCTGTGTCTCCTTTACCTGTTTTTGCGGCCCCTTAATAAACAAAAAAAAAAAAAAAGAAAAGAAAATGATATTGAGAGATATAGAAAATTAAAGGGAGAAAATGTAGAAGCTGCAAGAAATATGATAGCTCATACATTTGGAGGTGTTCTTTTTTGTTTCCCGTCTTTCTTTGGTTCCAGCAACTGGTTCAAAAGTCAAACTTGTTCATCCACAAAATAGTTGTTTTTTAGTTCAATTTGTTTAATGAAAGATATCTGCAAAGTTTGTATAGAACTAGCCAAAATTGAAATGGAAGAGCATATTGAGAGTGGTTGTTATTGAATACTTGCGTTTCATAGCGGCAAAACAAAGGAAGAAAACAAAATTATGGGGAATTATTACTTTACTCGGGTTCCACGTCCTACGTCAAGACTACTCTTGCTTTGTTATCTCTTAGATACTACAGAATTACAACAACAAAATGCATTAATACAACAATGCAACAGACGTTGCTTTGGCCAAATCACTTCAAATACATACATAGATGTATATATATGTATATATGTAAATTTACCATGTAATACCCTTATTCTTTTTTTTTCAATTTACATCCAATATTCTCTTGTATTTCCTCAATTGGTTGTATACTCGATCCAAAATGTCTCATACTAATTCGAAACTGATATCATTGATATTGGTATCAGGTTCTCCTCCCCATATTGTAATTTTTTTTTTAATTAAATTTGCAGAAGGAAAAAAACAACTAGTAATGAAAGGTTTTGCTTTGGGCCTCGCTTTGAATCATTATACCACGGTCGAGGTATAAGGATCTTCGAAGAGGCCCCTATGTTTTTTTTTTTGATAAGAGTAAGAAAGAAATTGATATAAAAATCAAAACAACAAAATAGAAGAGAGCCCAAAGGGATAAAGATGATGGAAAGGGTACACTTGAGACTTGATCAAGTCACTTGGACCACATTTTCATCATTCCATGTCCCATAATGCAAATGTGCAATATAAAGTATAGTTTCTTTGTTTTTTTTTTTGTTTCTCAATATATATTAGACTCTATATATTTCTATATAATAGCCTCCTATTGAGTACTGTTGTGATTGAATGTTGTGGTGGTGGTGTTGAAAGTATTGAAAAGAAGAAAAAGAAAAAGAAAAAGGTAACGAAAGCAAAACAAAACAAATTGAAAAAAAAATTTGTGAGAATGATGAGAAGCATTCGATGTGAAGGAATGTGTCCGTGAAAACAATTTTTTTTCTTTTCTCCTTTCCTCAAGAAATGAGAATAATGAAAACCAAAAAGAAAAATACAACACGCACAACGATTGCGACACGACACATGTGTTTTGTGTGGTGGACAATAGCTAGAGATTATATTACTTCATCAGATTACAAGCTCTAAAGTTTGCTAAAATTTACTAGATTATAAAAGCAAAGTAGTCTTTAATTGTCAATTTATATTAAATACTAACTACTAAATACTAAAACACCGAAATACTGAACTACATTTGCTACTTCCTTTTCCTTTGTTGGCATATTACAACTCCATCACAGTATTAAGGCTTAAAATAGTAGAGAAAAGATAAGACGAGAAAAGACAAGAAAAGACATCTTTAGTCCAATGCTAAGCTTGGAATAGCCGATTGTGATCCATTTTTCACATTGGTGAAATCCGATGTCCGCAATGGACGAACAGGCAAGGTATCATTTTCATCACGACCGAGCTTGCCCTTCTTGAGATCGTAGTTTTCTTTGATGTATTCTCGAACTGGTAATATTGCTGCCTCTCGACACAATTCCCGCAAATCGGATCCACTATAGCCATTCGTATGGCTAACCAAGTAATCGATATCGAAATCCTTCTCATCTAAATTGGCATCTTTCAATATTTTGGACAAGATAGCTTTTCGCTGCACGGCACTGGGCTTACCAATAGCAAAAGTCTTGGGCATTCTTCTTAAAAAGGCTTCGTCGATATCATTCTTTCTATTAGTAGCACCAAGCACCATAATTTGACCATTGGACTTGAGACCATCCCAAAGCGTCATAAATTCAGCTTTCAACATTGCACTAACTTCATGATCACTCGAAGATCTATCCCTCAAGAATGAGTCAATCTCATCAATGAATATAATACATGGTTGCAATTTGTTGGCTAATGAAAATATAGCATCAGTGATCTTATTCGACTCACCATACCATTTGTCCATGATTGTCGACATCCTTATGGAAAGAAAAAACGCTCCACTCTCTTTAGCAATGGCTTTTGCCAACATGGTTTTTCCACAACCAGGTGGACCATAAAACAAAACACCTTTTGGAGATCTTATCAAATCCGAATGTACTGCAAACAATTCTGGATCGGTCAATGGCAATATCACTGCTTCCCTTATTTCATCTATAATATCTTGAAGCCCACCAATATCTTCAAATGTCACCGAAATTTCTTCTGGAGTTACCAATGAGCTAAGCAAAGACTTCTCATATTGATTGAGAGATAGACTCTTTAAAGAAGGGTTATTGGATTGGATTTTTTTCAATATGCTGGCACCTTTCTTGTCAGCTTGCTTGTTTTTTATGCTATTGTCTAAGTAGTCGTTTATCAAGACGTTTAGTAAATAATAGACAGATAAACTTGCACCTGCAAGGATGACCAAATCTCCAAGTAGTTTGATATCGATCTTGAATTTGCCAAGATCTATTTTGAGCTTACCAAACATGGTGTAGTAAAGTTTGGAATATTACTGTATACGAGGTGCTTTAATTATATTGAAGGAGCAATAGTAAGTAGGGAGGTGCTAGTGTTTTAAATACTTTTTGTATTAAACTAAGATGGTGGATTTTATCAAATTAACAAATTTCATCAAGTTCTCCAAACTAATTAAAAATTGCCATTGTGAACCGTGGCTAAACACCTTTTAATTTTTTTTTTCTTTTTTTTTTTTTGATTTGAGATATTTCGATAAGCAGCAAAAAAATAAAAAATAAAAATAAAAATAAAAAATATATATATATATATACACATATATGTATACATAAAGGAAAACACAAATAGATATGTATATATTTATGCTACCAAATGTAAATTGCATCTATAATTGTTTTACATAGGCCTCGAAGATGATCATCACGAGAAGTAACATATGGATCTCAAGAAAATTGATTTTAAACCAAACAACTTAAAGCAAATCGTTTTTTTTCCTTTTTATTTAATTTTTTTTCTTTACATAAAAACATAAAGAAAATTTGGTAGACGAAAGTTTATTAAAAAAGAGTTTTGGCTTGTGTTTCATATATTTTTTTATTTTTTTTCTTTTTTTTGACAAAGTATGAGTAGAGCTGGTCGTATTAGTCTACCTTCTCAGATTATAGAGCAGATCGAGGCAAAAAATGCAAACGGAGAATACAACACCAAAGAGGATAGTCGATTCGATAGTGTCCAAACCACCACAAACGGACGCAAAAGAAAAGCACCTAAGGCAGTATCGCGAAAGGACAAGAGAAAAGAGGAAAGGTTGAAGAAGAAGCAAAAGCAATACAATAATCACACGAGGAAAACAGTACCGGTTTCGAATGGAAAAGGAACCTCAATTCTGAAACCTAGTAAGAAAGACAATGACAGCAAAGATAGCGACGAGGAAGCTGACAAGGAAGCTGACGAGGAGGATGAAGATCCATTGGAGCAACTCCGAAAAATAAAAGCTGCGAAATCAGCTGAAGGGGCCAAAAATGCAAAAGCTTTAAAAGCTTCACATGCTACTAAACGTCAGGAGGTGGAAAATGTTCATGACCCCTTGGAACAGCTCCGTAAGATCAAAGCTGCAAAAATTAAAAAAATAGAGGATGACCCTATGGAACAGCTTCGTATACTAAAGGAAATGAAGAATGGGAAACGTGTATCAACTTCAAATGACATCAAGATTGTCAAAGAATCTGAATTGAATGATGATGAAATCAGTGAAGGGGAATTCGATGTTGATGACCTGATGGAGGAAGATCAAGACTTGGATTTGAATTTGGAAGACGAAAATTTTGCAGAAGAAGAGGAAGAAGAAGAAGAAGAAGATCCGCTTGAGCAACTACGAAAACTCAAGGAAGCAAAGGGAAAATCCGGAAAATCCAAATCTAATGAAATTAGAATTGTCAAGGAGGACGATTTATTGGATGAGGATGATGACATCTCCGATGACTTGGCTGGAGAAAGTGATTCTTTGGAGACCACTACTACAAAACAGCCGCGACTGCAAAAACAAAAGACCAAGAATAGCTCATCCAGTTCTAGTGAATCGGAAGGCGAATTTGAAGGGTTTAGTGATTCTGATGTCAAGAAAGATCAAGTAAAACGAAAGAATAAAAAATCAATTTTGAAATCGTCACTGGGATTTAAAATTACTCAGCCGGAAATTGTCAGTAATCTTGGTGGTGATAAGATTGATGATGACTTGACATACTACGCAAAAAAATTAGGTCTTAAAAACGGGAAAAACTCTAAATTGATAAAAGAGGACGACGATGACATGATTGGTGGAATTTTGGATGGGTTGGATTTAGATTTTGATGATCCTGAATCTTCTGACGAAGACAAGTATGAAGATGATTCTCAGTCACCTGGTCGCCCAAACTTACCATCAGAATCATCATTACAACCACCACCACGACCACCAACTACCGCACTTGATGACGACTTGGATTATTATGCGAAGAAACTAGGTATCAGTAAGAGAGATAAATTACCCAAGTCGGAATTTGACGATGGTTTGGAAGATCTCTTGGAAGGTTTGGAGTTTGATAGTGGTTCTCGAGATGATAATAACGACATGAACAGTAACGTTGATAATGATGATGTTTCTGATTTTGATGATAGCGATGCAAGCAATGCCACATTTTCATCAGACGACAATGACGATTTTGAACATGAAAGAGAAAACCCATATTTGCCTCCAAGTGCAAATGATGGAGACCTGGATGAAAATGAAACTATGACTGAAAACTCTGGGGATACACAAAGATATATTCCTCCAGCTTTACGAAGGAGGATGGCCATGGAAGCAGCATCGTCATCTTCCGAGACACTGGCTGAAGAAGCTACTATTAAAAGGCTGGTAAAGGGTTCATTGAACAAGCTTTCAGAAGCAAATATCACTTCTATTATCAATGAAATAAATGCATTATATATGACACATCCGAGACAGATTTTGAATGAAGCGATTGTGAGTATAGTTTTGGAAAGCATAATTCAACAAGGCCGTCTTCTTGAGTCTTTTGTGTACTTGCATGCAGCTCTCGTTGTCGCTCTTTACAAATTACAAGGAGTTGAGTTTGGTGCATTTTTTATTCAAAAGTTAATTGAATCATTTAAATCACATCACACGAATCAGGACTCTAAGGAAGCGTCGAACTTGATTTCACTCTTGTCATCAGTTTTTCTGCTTCATTTGGTTTCTTCAAAGTTGATATACGATATCGTGAGGCTATTAATAAGTAATTTGAATGAACGAAATGCCGATTTGCTTTTGAGATTGGTGCAAAATTCGGGTAATCAAATGAGATCAGAAAGTCCTTCATCATTAAAGCAAATAATTACTTTGCTTAATGAAAAGTATGCATCGTTACCAAGCAGTTCTAGAAATACAAGGGTTCAATTTCTTGTCGAAACAATCTCGTCATTAAAAAATAATAAACTAAAGATTTTGAATGAAGCAAATTACCAACAAATCGTACGTTTGAGAAAAGTTTTGAGTGCAATAGGAGGCAAATCTGGTGGTAATGATGCAATCCAAGTTTCATTAGAAGACATTGAAAGTATCGATACGAGAGGAAAGTGGTGGCTTGTTGGATCTGCATGGAAGGGCCATGACTCTGAAACGAATGATCAATCGGGTCTGGGATTAGTTAACGAATCAGCCGTAAAAGATGTATTGGATGCATCTGAGCCAAACTGGATGGAACTTGCCAAGTCACAAAGAATGAATACTGCTATTCGTCGTGCCATCTTTATATCTATTGTTTCGGCAACTGATTTTATGGACGCACGGACCAAGTTGGATAAGCTAGCCTTGAAAAAAGCACAAGAGCGTGATATACCAAAAGTCTTGGTTCATTGTACTACAATGGAAACCGCTTACAATCCATACTATGCACTTTTGGCCAACAATCTTTGCGAGTCGCATTCGTTTAGAAAGACTTTCCAATTCATATTGTGGGATGTAGTCAAAGGACTCGATAGACAAGATGATCGCAGCGGTGGTAATTATAATAATGGTGATGACGACGACGGAGAGAATGAGGATATAAACTTTATGGATTTGAATGAAGTTGATGAAGAGACTAGACTCAAAAAGGTTCTTAATTTGGGAAGATTTTTTGGATACTTGATTGCAGAAAATGCAATTCCATTGCACAGTCTAAAAACCGTAAACTTTTTGTCGTCGTCTTCTAATTCCATCATTTTTGTTGAAGCATTGTTAGTAAAATTCTTGGATGTGGTGGGGAAAAAATCAAAGAAAAAGAATGCAAGCGCAAACTTTGGTTCCTTAAACGACAAGAATGACCTTGACTTGCTTTTTGATGATAAATTACTAGTTGAGCGAGTAGTCAAGGCCAAAGATGAAACAACATTATTACGAGGTTTGCAATATTTTTTGCAGGAGAGAGTAAAAAATAGCGGCATGGTTACAACTAAGAAACAAGAAATGAGGGTTTCGTGGGGGGTTGACGCCATGTTTGATGTCATTGATGAGCTATTAAAGAATGTTGAGGTGTAGACTACTACTCATAACCTATAGTTTTTTTTTTTTGAGTACTGCTATTGATTCAACGTGTTTAGTTTGAGGAAAAAAATCAAATCCAGTAACTTGTTCAACATTGTAGAGTTTTTTGTTTTGATGCAGTTGCAACTGCAACTTTTCGAATAATGCCAAATCTCTAGCTTGTGTAAATACATTGCAACTCACATAGATAATCATGCGAGGCTCAAAGTCCAAGAGTTGCCGTAAGAACTGTTCATCAGAACCCTTTCTAGACGGATCAATTATAACAACACTATCATCGCCTTTGATCTTGAACCTGTTGTTGTCATCTTTAAACTCTTTGTTACTGAATATTTTCGAAGCATCTCCCAAAATAAATTTTACTTTCTCCTGATCCAAACCGTTCAACTTGGCATTGTGTTGCGCATACTTGATACTGGAATCACTCACCTCAATACCAAACACCTTTACATTGTCGGGTAACTGGGATAATGCTATCCCAAAAAAGCCAACACCGCAGTATGTATCAACAATGTTCACAACTTTGTTGTCGAGCAGATTAATATGAAATCGCATATAATCCAAGACCATTGATAGAATGGAATTATTATTTTGGAAAAAACAGCTATTTTCAAACTGGTAGACAAAGTCCTCAATCCTCTCTGTAACCACAGTCTTTTGGCCTTCCAATGCAGTTGGATAAAATTCGCCGGTAGAGTGGTCGACCCTTAAACTCTGACGAAGTGTTAGCTGTGTCAAATGCTTTTTTCCGATATAATGCTCGCGAGCTTGCTGCAATTTGTCATTGATTTCAATAGTTGCAATGGGACAATGTTCGACATCTACTTTGCCTTGGTTATTTACATGTTGAAACCCAATCGTGGAGCATTTTTTGTTGTTGCCTTCCAAAGTACAGTGCGGGTTAATCTTGGTCCTATATGCATATTGTAGTGGAGAGCCTATTACCGAACCAAAACTTTGGTCTCTTGCAAGCTTAGGATAAAACAATTTGTATGCTTTAGCAATCAATTGTTGCTTATAATGCAATTGATCTTCATAAGATAACATTTGAAATTGGCACCCATTACATTCATGAAAATGTTTGCATAGAATGAGCTTGTCATTCCTTCTTGACTCCTTTGTGCCCGAGTTAACCACTTTGAGCAACTCCCCTTCTGCAAAATACTGATGATGTAGCTTAATTTTGATATTCACTTTATCTCCTATTATTGTTTTGGGAATGATAAAAACTGTGAACTTACCCATCAACAGTTCAGAATCTTCAACTTCACTGGCGTAAAGTAATTTAGGAACCAAAGCCAACCCGTCTCCATCATGAGTATTTCCAGTAACTTTAATGTTTTCCAATACTTTTTCCTTTCGTTGCGCTGGTAAAAAAGCCTTTATCATCTTTTCCAGGTTCTCTACATCATCACTGGTAATTTTCTTGTTATACAAACTTAAACAGCTCTCCAAATATTGCTTGATATCCAAGAACAATATTCGAGATGGATGAGTTGGATCTGCAATGTCTTTTCTACGCTTTCGCTTGTGAAACGGTTTTAAAAGAGTCGAAATGTTGGTAGACCCTTTACGAGGCACATGTGATGCGGAGGCATATAGTCGAACGTGAGAACTATAGCTTATAACATGTTTATTGTAAAATCGTCGATACATTACAAAAGCGTAAATTGTTCTTGCTGTTTTTGTTGTAGCTGCTGCTGCTGCTGTTTTTAGTTCTGGTTTTGGTTTTAGTAACTGGTGTGGATGTTATTGATATCGTTTATAAGGGAATTTTTTTTATACATCGCAAGAAATTTCAATGTTTTGCAATGCTCGGCTAAATGACTTGGCAGCCCCTTAAGCACGTAACAATGTATGTTTCATACTACATACTCACATCATGAGAATTTCAAACTACATCTTGAAGTGGTGTATGAAAAAAAAAACACGCAGAGATCTTGACCGAAGAGGGGAGAAAGAACTACGGATACAAAGACGAAGCTTTGTATTATTTTGAAATCAATGTTATCATGGTTTCAATATGCGATAACCTACACCTTTATTGAAGACCGCCTGCAAGAGGAAATCCTCACTTTAAATTTACAGACATCCTCAAAACATATTAAATATTATAGCTCCATCTCATAAACAAGTGGAAATATACATATGTATATATACATAGGTATACATATGTATATATATACAACTCAAATAGTTGATTGAAATCTTTCAATTTTGTTTCTCTCTTGGTTTTTTGTATTTTTTTTGTTTTTGAAAAAACTACGAAGTGGCAGTAATAGGATTGGGTCTGAGCGACACTTCCTCGTCTTGGTACTCACCAAGATCAAGAGTTACTGTTTTCGATGTATTTTCGCCTTGCTCTCGGTATACACCAACCAAGGCATCGGATTTTTCATAAAGATTGCTCTTGAGAGAAATCACAATAAACTGGAGTGCTGAGCCTGCATGGTTCTTTATGAAATTGCCTATGCGCGCCACGTTACTGTTGTCCAAAGCAGCATCCACTTCGTCTAAAACAAAAAAGGGAGCTGGTTGGAAGGAATGAATAGCAAAAAGCAATGCCAATGCTGCAATAGTCTTTTCACCTCCTGAAAGTAACTCCATATCTTCCAATCTTTTCATGGGTGGCACTGCATGGTATTTGATGCCAAACAAGTAAGGCTCCTCCTCATCTTCAAGCATTAAATAAGCCGATCCTCCAATCTCAAACATACGTGATTTGGTAAGCTCTTTATAGATAGAATCAATGCGACTTGAGATGTGATTGAAAGCACTCATAAACTTTTCGTACCTCTTATCCTTGACGTTTTTGAATTTCTCAAACGCCCGCCTTTCGCTTTGACGAGCAGCACTGTACTCAGTGTCATATGATCTAAGTTTTGCTTCTACATCCTTGAATCTTTCCATCGCTTTGCTATTTGGTGTCAATTGTTCCAATACCTCAATGGTGTTTTGCAACAATGTCTCTAATTCCATTTCCAACCTGATGTTGCAAGCAGCCTTGTATTTGTCATCAAGCATTTCATAATCAACCTCGACATCGTAAACAAAAGACTTGACATCTTGTTGCTCCAATTGAACAGAAAGTGAGTCAAGTGTTCCTCGAAGTAAAGGTAAAATTATATTTTGCAATTTACAATTCCTCAATGTGTTTGCACGCTCTGTATCAACCTTGAGAATATTCTCTTCAATCAGAATGCTCAGCTTAGCCATTGTTGAAATTTCAACTGATAGTTCAGACACATCCGATTCTATGGACTTGACTGATTTGGATTGAGAATTTAGAGTAGACTGAAGCCTTTGTTTTTCTTCATTAAGCACCTGCAATTCAGCTTCAAATTTATCAAGCAGTTCCTCCATGGCAGCTTTTTGTTCTCGTAAAGAACTCAAATCAGCCTCATGGTCTACCAATTGATTTTGAAGTATTGATTTCCTCTTTTCGATTTCTTCACATTTTGCCTCCTCAAAGGACTCCTTGTTTTCCAATGCTGAAATTGCCTTTGTGAATTGTAATCTTTCTTTAGCACGGATCCTCATCCGTGAACCGTGGAGTTCTTCATACTCTTTAATACCATTCAAAAGCCCATACTTGTTGCAAAATTCAGCAAACACTGTATTCTTTAAAGTTTGCACCTGCTCATTCACTCTAGAGGTGGCTATATCAATGTGATTCACCTTATCCAATTCGCGATCAATTTCTTCTTGAATATCGGTAAGGTTCTTAGCATGAAACTCAACCTCGGTTTCCCTATCCTTAATGAGTCTTTCCAAACTTGATTTCTGATTTTTGAGCAACGGTATCTTATCATCAAGCAGATTGATTTCCTCTGTTAACAAATTCAACTCCATCTCCTTGGGTTGCAGTTCCAGCAATTTTGCGAGTTGGTTCAAATAAAAATCCTTTTGCTCATTTAATCGCTTCCATTCTTGCTTGTCCCAACTCAAACTGGCTGACGACTTTTGTCCTTGATCACCACCTGTCATCTGACCAGACTTGTGGATAATTGATCCCAGCAATGTCACAATCTTACCTCGGAAGCTTTGACTGCTGTTGTTGTTGTTGTTGTTGTTGTTCCACCTCAATGCTCGTGCTGTGCTGATGTCCGAGGTAATTAATGTATCACCAACAATATATTTGATTGCTGGCTCTAAAGACTTATCATCATATTCGATCACATCGACACCGGGCACGGCGTCCTTATACATAGTTCGCAAATAATTGATGTTTATGGAATCATTTTCAATAGAATCTAAAGGAATAAATGTTGCTACTCCCGAACGCCTTTCTTTAAGAATCTCAACACACCTGAAAGCAATAGCAGAGCTCTCGACAATTATTGCATCACCATTCTTGCCAAGGATTGTCAGTAATGCAAGGTCGTATTTTTGCTGAGAAGGACGCAATAATTCATGCACAATACCACGCACAGAAGTGCCCGGCATCATTTTTTTTAACGTAGCCACATTTTCATGCAACTGTTTTTGTCTATTGGACTCCCGTTGCTTAAATGACAGTTCTTCTAATTTGAGTAATGTGTCTCTTAATCTAGTATTGATTTGTAGCAAATCTTGGTTGTGTGCATCCTTCTTGGCTATCAAGTCATCGCGGAGTAAAGATTTTTGCGTTTTTTCATTAATAATCTTGGAAAGCTCACTCTCCAAATCGGCTAGTCGCGGTTTCAAATCCGATCGAAGGTTGGAATGTAGCTCCAAAACACGATCATTTGCTGTTGCCTTTTTAGATTCGAGGCTCTTCTGATTGGCTTGTATGGTATCCTTTTCACTTGTGTAAATTGCAATTTGTTCCTCCAAAGAAGACCCTCCGGATGCCAAGTACTCGGAGCGCAATTGCTCGTATTCTAAGCGGCCCTCAGACGTAATGTTGATTGACGCTTGAGCATTAGAAGCTTTTGTGGCTGACTCTTCAAACGCATCAAACAATTTTCTGGATTCTGCAAGTTGACGTTTGGCATTGCGCACGCGTTCTTTTTGAGAATCCAAGTCCTCTTCAAGATCGGCAATTTTTCGTTTCAGTAGTTCAATTTTATTTACCAAAGAGTCGATGCTCGTGTCAACTGGAATCAAGTCTCGTTTACCAGAATCAATGCTGGCCAGGCATCTTTCGATTTCTGATTTCTGATGTTTGAGTTCCAAGACTGATTTGGACTGACTCGCGGCTAATGCTTTTAATGAACTCTCGAGTTTGGATCTTTCCAATTTGGCATTCTTCAACTCTTCATTTTTCACATCCATCTTTTTTTGCAAATCTTTGCGTTTCTTCTCATTATGATAAAGTTTGTACAAGTGAATTTTTTTAATAAGGTCGTTTCGAAGTATTATATTGGACTCAAACTGGCGTTGCTCAATAGCTTGTTCTTTATACTGTTTTGACTCCGTGTTTAAAGTTCTCTTGCGTGAAAATACGTTATTTGAAACTTCTCTAGCTTTCTCCCACTCCTCTTTGCATTGTTCATATTCTTGCACATATTCACCGGAACCACTGATTTCTTCAATCATGGTGGTGAGATGTTTGGGAGATTGTGATGCAATTTGTTCCACATCTCCTTGGAAAACCAAAAAATTGCGTGCTTTGATCAAGATGTTTTCTTGCTGCAAGGTCAGTGTGTAACTGAGTCTTGTGACCGATTTACCATTGATACGGTAATCTGTTGAGCCATTAGTCGATATCGATCTTTTAAACTTTAATATGTCGCCATCATCTTTCTCATATATCGCCATAACATATGCTGTGGTAGGGTCGGCTTCAAGAATCTGACGGTTAGTAGTATCATCGTTTTCCACCCCAAAACCACCGTCGTTGTCCTTGTCGTTGTCCTTGTTGTTGTCCTTGTTGTTATTACTTTCATTTATACCACTAGAAACATGCTTATTATTTCTGCGCCCTCGGTATATCAAGTCGCGCATTGATTGTGATCGTAATTGAGACGAGCTGAGGCCCAAAGCAAAGGAAATTGCATCCATGAGATTGGACTTTCCTGAACCATTTGGTCCAATGATTGATGTAAAATTTGACGAGCCTAGACCGATAACAGTTCGGCCTTTATACGATTTGAAATTCTCAAGCTCCAAACCTATTAGTCTACCCATTATAATTGCTGTGATGTGATGTGTTTACAAGATAATATTAGAATAATGTAGAGATACCAGTTAATTTATATTTGCATCCAACTTCTTTTTTGCCTTGATACAGATATCGGTGGATATCAGACGCGTCTTGATGGGTGTTTACATTGTCTGAAATTTGACCCCACGCGACAAGTCAATTGCATTAAAAACGACAAAGACATAGAGCGGTTCCTACTCTTGTTTTTAGTTTTTTTTTTTTTTTCTTTTTCTCCCTCTTTCTCACTCACACTATCCCTCTATATCTTTCTCTCTCTTTCTTTTCTTCTTTTGTGGTTGATCGGAGCAACTCTTTCAATTTTTCAAACCAACTCACCCAATACACACGTCAAAAGAAAATATACATATAAATTTGCTACAACCGTTGTGTAACTGAAGCTCCTTCATCATGTATCTAAATCATGTGATAGACTTTTTCTTTATTGTAAGAACCAAACAAAAAATAAATTAAAAAATAAAATTAAAAAATAAAATAAAAGTGGTAGGAAAAAAAGAAAGAGACGCAAAACATAAATTAATAATGACATTAAAGAACATCTCTACTTACTTTTCAAATACTCATTGTACAATTTCTCCTGTTGCTGGTATTGCTTGAGCAACTTTTTCTTTGCACTCTTGCTCAACTCCTCTCCATTTATATCAATGGTTGGGATTCCATTTTCATCGTATTCCTTGTACAAACTTGGATCTTTGAACATTTCCTTTGGGTCAATCTTCATCTTTGCCAATTTCTCGGCTTCCTTTTTTGCCTTCAATGCTTCTTGCTCCTTTTTCTTAGCCGCCTTTTCTGCCAAAGCCTTGTTTTTGAGCTCTTGCTGCTCCAACAATTGCTTCTTTTCAGTTTCGTCCAATAGTTTCACCAACGATGTACCATCTGGTCTATCATCTAAGGAGACACCTAGTTGCAAGAGCTGCGACCTAATTGTATCTGTGGCTATTAGGAATTTGCTATTATCCGCCTTTTCGATAGCCAATCCACGCACAGTATCTCTGAATTGGGCCAACGCCTTGACATATGGCAAAATAGTATCTTCATTCGAACCTGATGACGCACCAGCTCCAGTACCTACGCCTGTTAAATCTTTGGCATCAACTTTGCTGTCTGCCCAACCTAAGCCATCTGGTCTGGTCTCCAAACCAAGAATGCCTAATATCTTCAGTATATAATTTGTAACCAGAATCAAAATCTCAACTTTAAGGTCAACTTTTCCACTTGCAGTGGCTTGTATGTAGCTGTTTGCGTTTGAAACAAGGTCGAGGAGCGCTCTTATTGCTTGTCCACTCGATAAATTGTCACAGAAAGCAGAATCCACAGCTAACTGTGTTTTCTCAAGTTCCGAGTACAAATTCTTCTCCGCCTCAGTAAATTTTTTACTAACGTGGTCACCTTTTTCTAATTTATGCTTGTAATCATTGATCAACGCACGAACAACTGAAAAAAACTTGTTGAATGTTGACTCGATCGATTTCACTTCGCTGATTAACGAATCCTTGAAATCCAAAGGCTTGTCCCACGAACTAACAGCGAAAACTAAACGCAACTGTCTCGCACTACAGTCCTTCAATGCGTCCTGAATTGTGATAAAATTTTTCAAAGATTTAGACATTTTCTGTCCTTGAATATGCAAATGCCCGTTATGCATGAAATAGTTAATCCATTGATCGTTATCAAAGTAGGCTTCTGATTGGGCCAATTCATTGTCATGGTGGGGAAAACACAAGTCCACACCACCACTGTGAATATCCAATTGCGATCCACCGACATCTGAGGCCATCACTGAACACTCAATGTGCCACCCGGGTCTACCCTTACCCCATTTAGAGTCCCATGAAGGCTCACCTGGCTTCGAAGCCTTCCACAAAGCAAAATCACTGGGGTTACGCTTTGAGGTTCCCAAACTGAGCGAGCCTTCTCCATCATTGATTAAGGCCATATCTCCCTTGTTCCATGGTTGCAACTTGGCATAATCGTGCTTTGAGTGCTCGTATTTAACAGTATCGAAATATACTGAACCGTCTTCTGTAGGATAAGCATACCCATTGGAGATGATCTTGTCAACATATTCGGCAATATCTGGAATGTATTCAGAAACTCGTGTAGTGATTGTTGGAGGAAGAACGTTCAACTTGGCCATATCCTCATTATACTTGTTTTCCCAGTATGCAGGCAATTTTTTGAATATTTCTGGATCAGTGACAGATGCGCCAAACTCTTTGTCCAAGTACACAACAGCAACATCTTTGATGTCAGACAAATACTTTGAAAAATCAACTTTTTCGCTGGTTCCATTGCCATAAATCGCATTGTAAGCTTTGGTGGCAGCAGTCAAGTACATTGGCAATTTAGGTTTCTGTACTTTCAATTCTTCTAAATTGTTGATGGACTTTGTCCAATTCAAGAAATCCTTCTCAACGTCACCTGAGAATTCAGGCAAGTTTTTTTCAATGTAATATTGGAGGTACACCTTCGATTGGTTGGTGAGTTCGTCATTTTTTTCTGTGTACACACTGGCAATCTTTTCATCGAATAAGTATTGTTGTCTAGCAGCAATGATAATTTTGTCATCAATGTCCGTAACGTTTTGGATAAACTTGACATTGTATCCAAAGTAATCCTGAAGAATTCTTCTGCAAATATCGGTTGAAACATAATTACGAGCATGACCCATGTGAGAATGATCATAAACTGTTGGACCACAGCTGTACCATGTTACTTGTCCAGGTTGAAGCGAAATGAACTCGTCCTTTGAGCGAGTTAAAGAATTGTAGATTCTCAATGGGGACAGCTCAGAAGCAGCTGATGCTCGAGTAGGTTGGTGCCATTTAGGTTGCTGTACTTGAGGCTTTTTTGTAGCTAATGATGATGTTGTTGTTGCTGCTGCTGCTGCTGCTGCTGCTGTTGGAGAGGCTGGAGAAGCCGATGAAGCTGATGCACTCATTGTTCGTGGTCTAAAAAATGTGATCGCAGAAAGTACCAGAAACTTTTGTCGAAAGATCATAAACTTTCCCCTCCTTTTCCTATATAAAGATGAAGAAGTTTGGTGTAGCTTCTAAAGGATAAGTATAGCAGGTGATTTGCGATGAGTCAATGTTTGCCAATATGAAAACTAAAAACTATTCTTTAAATTGTTTCGCGCGTTTTTCGAGACTGCCATTTTTTTTTAGCATGTTCTCTCCTTTACCCCCATAACACCATCTTTCTATCCTATTGTGTTTATCTAATTTACAGTATTAAGAAGTTCACGAAATTAAAAGGTAAGATGACAAGCTCGCCTTCTTTTTTGTAGAGTAAATAAAAGCTATTACACATTTTTTTAATAACCAATTTCCCACGGTCTTACATATTAGAAACAAAGAAATACATAGGACTCATGATTTTGTTCAGACGTTTAATGAAATATTCCAATTTGTTGGTTTAATTTTGGTTGTGGTTTTTTTCGAAATGAACGTATGTCTACTCTGTTTGTAATCTTCTTGCTTAGACTACTTTTTCACGTGACGACCTTGATACTTCATTCTATATTCAATAAGTCCAAAAAAAAAGAAAACGATAAGCCATTGAATTGACTCTTTCCTACAAACTAGTACCTTCCCCAGCTGCATCAATAACGTAACCTACACTTCCATTTCCACTTCCACTTCCTCCTCCATCTTTACATTCCCCTCTATCATATTTAAAGCGATTTGTAGAAACGCCTAACTTGAAGAAAAAAAAAAGTATATTGAAACTTAAAGACTACATTGTAGGCATCAAGTGCCCCCATATCTCATGAGGAACAGTCAGGTTTCGAATAAATAAAACAATTACATTACTATTCTTCAGTAGTTAAATTGGTCGCATGACATGAATACTCCATACTTGAGACTGGCGGGTCTCGGATGTAATCACTCTAGAACGCAAATTATAAATCATCATTGAATAGTAATAATAATTATTAGTTGACTGTATGAGCTTCTGTCAAAAAAAAACTCACCTTAATCAAACACTTCTGAAGAAGGTGCTGGCTAAGATGTATTTTTTTTGCAAACAGTCTCAATCATGGGGAGCACTTGATGCAAATTATATCATATTGTATTGAATTGTACTGAATTGTATTAGTTGTTGAGCAACATACATGTCAAAGACATATGTACAAAAGTCCACTTGTACCATAGAATTATGATTCGATGCTTATTGTATGATGGTCAATTCTGATAAAGTTCATTATAAACTTAGCTTTAAACATTTACTACCTGCTGTTATCTAAGTATACATATACATATACTAAGAAAAAAAGTGTATATATATACAAATTATGAAGTGCAATGTGTATGAGACTAGCTGGATTGTACCGGAAAGAAAAGCCGCACCTGGTTGCTTCATTCTCAACATTTGAAATAGGTTAAATCAGAGCCCTAGTTTTGTACACGTGATTTAGTTTTTTTTTTCTTTTCTCACTTTTTGTAGCTTTCTAATTATCCTTCAATATGCGAACAAGTAGCCAGTACGGTTGGGCAAGTGCGCACACTCGTTCTTTTGCTTACATAATCTCACAGTGGGAGATTAGCAAAGCCCTAACATCACCAAAATAATTTTCACAAAAGAGTATAGTGCGAGAGAGATTTTGAATATCGAGGCATAAACTAGTACTACTATTACTACTACTATTCTGGTCAACTTAGTTCATCAAATACATCAACAACACCATAATAATGTCTTCAGAAACCATCGTCAAATCACCATCATTCAGGACTGTTTCTGTTGGTACCGTTGTTCTCGTCAACAACAAGGACCTCGCCACCATTGTTGAAATTATTGACAACAAGCGTGCCCTCATTGATGGACCAAAAATCCAAAGACAAGCCGTCTCTTTGGCCAGAGTTGTCTTGACTCCACTTAGCTTACAAAACTTGCCAAGAGGTGCTCGTACTGCTACCGTCAACAAGAAATGGGGTGCTTCAGACGTTGACTCCAAATGGGCTTCATTGGGTTGGGCTAAGAAGTTGGCTTCCAGAGAAAGAAGAAGAGAATTGAGCGACTTTGAGAGATTCCAAGTTATGGTCTTGAAGAAGCAAAGAAGATACGCAACCAAGAAGGCTGCTGCCAAAGCTTAAATGTGGAAATAAGTGAATAATCATAAATTTAGTCAACTTTTTTTTTCCCATTGTGTATTACCTTTTGCAACTTTTCATCTTTAGTGATTTGAGCAACCATGTGTTGAGTTCTTTCATATAGAGGATACGCTAGTGGTTGATATTACTACTATTTCACTTTTGAACCTGTGCCATACCACTGCATCCATCATTCCAAATACAACTTAGCTTACTATTTTAATATAAATTAAAAATCAGGATTCGAAACTTGATAAGTCCGTAGCGGTTGATGTTTACTTTTCAACATTATCCGTATTTTTATTCTTTATACCTATCTTTTCATTCTTACTCTACAAATTGAATTTTTCTTTATTTGTGTTTTTTTTTTTTATTATTTTTAGGTAGCCAACTTTTAAGATTCATTTATTTAGATACTTTCTCTATTCAAAATCAAAATAAAAACTAAAACCATTTACTTATTTACAAGCGTATATTATTGTGATCTATTTATTCTTAGCTGCTTGAGCTTTTTGGTAATCAGCGATCAATTGTTTCTGCAAGTGTGGAGAAGTTTGTGAGTACTTCAAGAATTCCATTGAGAATTCGCCTTTACCTTGGGTACAGGCTCTCAAACTAGTTGAAAATCCAAATAATGTGTTCAACGAACACTCGGCACTAACGGTAAATTCATCTGGACCATTTGTTGTCTCATTAATCATACCGCCCAACTTATTCACCAATCCAACAACGGCACCTTGGAATTCGTTTGGTGCAGTGATTTCAACGCTCATTATAGGTTCCAAAATCACTGCATTGGCATTTTGGAAAGCTTGCTTGAAAGCACCATGTGTTGCGGTTCTAAAGGCCAACTCCGAAGAATCAACAATATGTGTAGCACCATCATTAATAAGCATATCAACACCCAAAACCTTATGTCCAATCAATGGACCCTTCTCCAAACAATCATCGAAACCCTTTTGACATGCCGCCAAGAATTTCTCAGGGATTTTACCACCAACAATAGCGGTTTGGAACTTGTTTTCATTGGCACTTTCCGTTGGTTTCATTTCACCAATAACTCTACCATATTGACCAGCACCACCAGATTGTTTCTTGTGGGTGTAGTCAAATGCTGTTGGTGTAGTAATGGTTTCCCTATAGGAGACTTGTGGCTTACCAGTAATACAATCAACACCATACTCTCTCTTGATTCTCTCGACATAAATTTCCAAATGCAACTCACCCATACCCGAGATAATTGTTTCTTTTGATTCTGGGTCGAAATGGACTCTAAATGTAGGATCTTCCTTTTGGAATCTATTCATGGCTTTTGAGAATGCACCGTTGTCCTTTGTCTTTGGAGCAATACTTAAAGATATAACGGCTTCAGGAACAAACATAGAACTCATGGCAATTTGCTTTGAGCCCTGGCCGATAAAAGTGTCACCTGAAGCACAATCAATACCAAATGTAGCACAGATTTCACCACTTCCGACTTCGGCAACGTCTTCCATGTCATTTGAGTGCATTCTCACCAACCTTGCAACCTTGACTTTTTTACCTGATTTGATGTGTGTCATGTACGCACCCTTCTTCAACTTACCTTGGTAAACTCTAATGTATGTCAACTGACCATATGGTCCTTCTTCTAATTTGAATGCCAAACCAACAAAAGGTGCTGCACTAGAAGCAACCAAGTTGATTGGGGTTTCTGTACCATCATTGTGCACTTCAACACCAGTGTTTAACACTTCATTTGGTTGTGGCAAGTAGTCAACAACAGAGTCCAATACTGGCTGAACACCTCTATTTGCTAAAGCTGAACCCATCAACACCGGAGTGAATTTTCTTCCAATAGTGGCACGTCTAATGGCTGCTTTGATTTGTTCCACAGTTGGTTCTTCTCCTTCTAAATAGATATCGGCAATTTCTTCATCTACGTCAGCCAAAGTTTCAATCAAAAGGAGTCTCTTTTCTTCAACCAAATCCTTCAACTCTTCAGGGATTTCAGCTTTTCTAATGGTTTCACCTTGTGGACCTTCATTGTACAAAGCAACGCGATCGATAATATTGACAACACCTTGCAAGTTTTCTTCTGCTCCAATTGGAACTTGGATGGCTGCAGCTGGTAACTTTAACTTCGAGTTCAATTGTTCGATAGCTCTCCATGGGTTGGCACCCATACGATCCATTTTGTTGATAAAAGTGACTCTTGGAATGTTGTAACGACGCATTTGTCTATCAACGGTTACTGTTTGTGATTGCACACCTGCAACGGCACAAACAACCAACACGGCACCATCCAAAACACGCAAAGCTCTTTCGACTTCAATAGTGAAATCAATGTGGCCTGGTGTATCAATCAAATTGAAATGATAAGATTGATCATCTTTATCCCATGAACAGTAAGTTGCAGCAGACTGGATAGTGATACCTTTTTCTCTTTCCAAGTCCATATGGTCCATCTTGGCACCAACAGAGTCACGACCTCTCACTTCGTGAATTGCCTTGATTCTACCGGTGTAGAACAAGACACGTTCAGTAAATGTAGTTTTCCCCGAGTCAATGTGGGCAGAAATACCAATATTTCTCATACGCTTCGAAGCCTGAATATCTTCTGGAGTAGAGTTTTTGATCATTTCATCTATAATGACTTTTTCTTCTTCATAAGTTTGTGGTTGTTTTTGCTTGATATCCTCGAAAAGCAAAGATGTGGAACCAAATGATCTGGTTTGTGAAGAAACTGGAGTTAATGATTTGAGTGGTTTGAGTGGTTTGACGCAATTCTTAAGAACAGAACTGTTCCTCAAAACACCTCGTAGCACACTAGTCATGTTCAACAAGGTTGTGATATTGTTTTTTTAAAGGTCAAGGTTGGTAATGTGTTATTTACAAGATATATATTTGATACAAAGATTGATTTTGAAAAAAGCGCTTTTCTTGTTCTGTTCTGTTCTTTTTTGTTTTTTTTTTGATTTGTTTCGTTTTATTTCGTCTCTTTCTCTCTCTTTTTTTTTCGTTTCTTTTTTCTTTTCTTTTTTTTTTTTTTTTTTTTTGAAAAATTTCAAATATGCTGCAAAACTTAAAACTACCAATTGCGCAAGCTTCAATAGTCATATCCTCTACTAACCTCAACCCATCAAACTATTGAGTGACAAATGGTTGAATATTTGCAAACTACATTTCCAAACTTGTATTTGAATGCCTATAACCTATTCTCTATGCAATCTATAGTATCATCATTATGCGCAAGTCTAACTTGTTGACTTTAGTCGAGTAAACAATTAATTATATTTCCTTTTTCCTTTTTTCTTTTCTCTTTTTTTCTTTATTCTTTTTGATTGTTTTGTTTATCTTGAGTCCTTGTCTAATCCTTTGGCTTGACTCCCAACCCATTAACATTTCTAAACATCATGACACCTTTTGCATCTTCGGAATCATCATCAACAAATTGACACATTCTAATACATTTCCATAAACTAAACCACATATTCTCGCCTTCATATCTGTAGTGTTCGCCCATGACTTTTCTAATCGCATCTGTAGCTTCTCTTGCATTGTAGAATGGGATTCTTGACACGTAATGGTGCAACACGTGGGTCTCAATAATGTCATGGAAAATGTGTTGGCCAATAAAGCCGAAATCACGATCAATAGTAGCTGCTGCACCACGAGCAAAAGTCCATTCTTTAGCTGTATAATGTGGCATTGTTGGGTCAGTGTGTTGCAAAAATGTGACAAATACCAACCAGTGGTTGACCCACAACCATGGCACAAACCAATTGATCATCATGTTGAAAAGCCCAAAAGTCTTGTACCATTGGTAGACAACAGTGAATGCGGCAATGATTCCGATATCCGACAAGACAATGTACCAATATTGGTGCTTGTCAAATACTGGTGAAGCTGGCGCATAGTGGGACTTGGCAAACCATGAGAATCCAGGGTATGGTTGTCCAGTGGCATTTGTGGCCAAGTATAATTGCAAGCCTCCCAACTGTTGGAAAACCAAAGTTGCAAAGGACCAAATAGGACTTTCTTCCATGATATCGGCAAGTTTCTCAGCCTTGTTTTTTTCCAAGTATTCTTGTTTGGTGTATGGAACAAACACCATATCTTTGGTCAAGTGGCCTGTGGCCTTGTGGTGTTTGCTGTGGCTGAATTTCCATGAAAAGTAAGGAACAATCAAGTATGAATGCAAAATCCAACCGATAAAATCATTGACATTTGTATAGTCTGAGAATGCGCCATGGCCACACTCGTGGGCCAAGATCCATAAGCCAAAGCCAAACAATCCCATTGCATAGGATTGGAGCATCCACAAAGCACCTCTGGCAATAGTAGACACGGTTTCATGGCCTGCAATACTAAGCTGGGGAATCAAGGAGTGGCCAGCATAGCTAATAATGCACATCATTGTGATGTCTCTTGCGACATACCCCAATGATCTAATCAAAGATCTTTCGTAGCAGTGTTTTGGGATGGCCTGTAAGATTTCCTTGATGGTGTAGTCAGGAACTTTGAATACCTTGCCATTAGTGTCTATAGTTTGCAAATTTGAAGATGTGGTATTATCCAAAGTTGCAACATTACCTGTTCTTTTCACAGTTGAACCGGTGGATGGGAAATCCACGCCAGAACTGCTGGTAGCTTCAACAACACTCATTTCTTGTTAGCTTAAGTTATAAAGACCAAACAAAAAAAAAGGAGAAATCAGAAAAAGAAACAGAAAAAGGAAATGGAAATTGTAAGATATAAAGCTAATTTCAAAAGTGAAGAAACTAAATTTGGTTTTATGAAAACTGCCCAATTATTCACAACTAATAACTAAATCACTATCTCTGCTTAGTTACATTTGCAAAAAAAATAGTGAAAAAAAAATAAATAAATAAATAAAAAAAAGTAAAAAAATATAGTGAAAAAAATATAGTGAAAATAAAAGAAAAGAAAAAAAAAAATAAAAGAAAAGAAAAAAAAAACAAAGACTTCGCCCCATCTTTTGATGTTGTGAAAATTTTTGCTCAACGGCAGGTCAAATAAGGCTTTAGTATCTACTGTGTGTAGGATTATTTACTTGTGTATGTGTATGTATGCGTGTGTGTGTTTATATATATGTGATTTATCTACAAATAAATGTTATGGAAACTCTTACGCGTTGTAGTGTATTTGCCATTAGATTTGTTTATATTCCATTGATCCTATTAATATACTGGCAACTTGCGCATGGTATGAACTATTTGATGTAAAACCTTTCCCTTTTTTTCTTTTGTCCTAGGTTTTTTGATTCACTACGAAGATTCCATAGCTAGATCATGATTTGCAGAGTGGTGTCAATGGAATTGAAGAAAGAAAAAAAAAAAAAATAAACTGCAATTAAAATTTACATGACAAAGGGACTGTTTTTCATTGGTACAGGCCCCTTTTTTTTTTCTAATCGATGAGGTCGCCATAAAATGCGATGTGTTTTTATCTTTTACTTTGTATCTATATTTATATTCATGAATGTATGTATGTATTCATCTGCAAATGTATGAAAAAATAATGAAAAAAAAAATAAAAGACAAAAATAGAGGATGGGGCCAACAACTATAATTCTAGTTTTGTTGTTCTTTTCTTTTTTGGATAAATGCACGATTTTCAATCTCTCCAAATGAATAGAGTGAGATTGGGCATAAATTGGTGTAAGGAACCAAACAACTGTTAAACTAACAAACTAAAAAGAAAGAAGAGAGAAGAGAGAATAGATGAGTGTGGCAGTTAGAGCCACACAGACCAATTACCTCTTGAGGCAAGTACTCATATTGTTGTAAGTCGTGTTCATTTGATAATAAGTTCAAATAATACATACTACAAACATCTGTTAATCTACAGTATACACCCCTCTTTCTCTTCCTTACCACTCCATCACCTTCTCTAGTTTTAATTTTCTGACTATTCTCTTTTACAAATTTATATGTATCATATCCTGTTTTGTTAGTTTGTTAGTTTTTTTTTTTTTCTTTCAATAGGGGTTTGCTCAAATCTTTTAACTCTGTAGATTACTTCCTGTTATTGTTGAGTTGTATTAGAGCGTGTACTTTATATTCTGATTTTCTGTGGGAAAAAAATTAAAAAAAATAATTTTCTTTTTGGTTGAAATTGGTGCAAAAATAGAAAAGCATTCATTCCCACTTTCAAAAGGGTAAAAAGTAGCACGTGATTATATACACGTTTGCATAATCACGTGATATATATATATATTTATTCTTTTCCTTTTTTATTCGCTCTCAGCATTTATCCAAACTCATCCTTATTTCTTCTTCTTCTAATTATTATTATTTATTTTGTTTTTATAAAAGTTTCTAGACAGAGAGCCATTAAAGAGGATTTAAATTAAATTAGTGGTGGGCCAGCGTGCATACTCAACTGTGGATGTGAGATTCGGAAATAACTACTACTAGTAGTAGTAGTAAGAGCAATAGTTGTGGCAGTTGCTACCACACCTTGCTTCTTCAAACCTCATCTGACAACACATTTTTCAATACCATCAAAGACCAACACCACCAACACCAATGCTTCATTTAGTTAATTCACAAACGTTATAATCGTAATTGGCAGTGATTTACCATTCTCGGGTAAAAAGAAACAAAAACCTTTTTTTTTTAAAAGAAAAGAAGAAAAAGGAAGAAAAAGACCACATATTAATACATCCACAACTATTTAATATATATACTCCATACTCCATAACCAAATTTTTTATTCAAGACAAAGCTTCATAACCAGAGCTTTTAATTCAAGTTAAAAAAAAGGAATTCAAAAGAAATTTGAGTGACTCGAATTTTTTCTCTTTCCGTTAATAGCTGATGAACAATAAACAATATTCAAAACGGCTCTCTTGACTAATTGCCAGTAAAATTTACGACGAAATAAATAGCATGTTTGTTGAGGGTAAAAGAAGAATTTAGTCTACTTGTAAAGAAACAAAAGTATGGAATACTCATTCTTTCTGCTTCTGCTTCTGTTTTTAACTTAAGGCTAGTTTGGAGTACGTAAACTTAGGGTCCCTTTTTCTTTTTCCTTTTTCGTGAGTAGTTGTGAACTTGATAGGAATCATTTCTAATGCTTTTTTGGTACATGTAGATAAATATCCAAAACTCGCATAAGGTAAAAATCGTACATTGTTTACAATTTCTTTTATTACGAGACAAGACGACGGAGCGGAAATAAAAATAATAATTAAAATAATTAAAATAAAAAAATAAAAAAAAAGAAAAAAAAATAAAAAAAAATTAAAAAGGTAGCGGCTGCAAAAAAATAAGAACCTACCAACAAAGAAACCAACAGACAAATTATTACTGTAAACGGTAAAGAGATTGAATGAGACAAAAACATTTCAATATTTCTCTTTTTTTCATATTTTTTCATATTTTTTGCACCCTTTTCATAATATCATAAAGACAATTTACCCGCCCAATGTGAGTTTTAGCTTTATAGAGAATAAACTAAAAAAACAACAACAATTGTTATGACTGCATAAACACCGCAAAAGGAATAGTGGGGGTGGGGGTGGGGTTGGTAAACCAATTCCATTTTCCAACTCAAATTTACAGCAACAGCTACAGTCATTGTTACAATCACACTCTCACTCACCCCACTTTGTTTTGTTAAAGAGAAGAAGAATAGGGGGAATGGGAAGGGGGAAATTAAGAAGGTTTAGTCACTACTGGGATCCTTTTTTTATTCCTATTTCTATTTCTCGAAATAGATTTTGATACCTAAACGTTTGGCAAATTGTCAATTATTGTTTCATCAAGTATATTGATTCCTACAATTAATCTTAAATAATTCACTGGAAGAAATGGGAAGGGTTGAGGAAAATAGGAGAACATGAGAGAGAGAGAGAGAGATAATATTTGAAAGAATTGGGCCAAGAGCAAGAGGTTCGAATGAGATGGCCTCTTGTTGCAAATAGGATAAACACTCCTAAAAGCTACAAAGTCAAGAGTTCGTTTCAGCATTACCAACTATTGCAACCACAGTTTTGGATCTCTAACAAAGTTGACATATTTGCTGTGGTCCAAAAAAACAAAACAAAACAAAACAAAAAGTTAGCAGTTTACCTAAATTCCCTGTTTCCTTGATTTTTTTTTTTATGTTTGAGTTATTGCATTTCTTGAAGCAAGATTTTGCTATAGTATGTGGTGCCCTGAATGTCAAACTTGTTTCAAAGTGGAGAAGATTGGGTTAGGAATACAGGTGCTTTATTCTTTTGTGCTTATTCTCTTTTTCTATATTTCTATATTTTCCTTTCAAATTTTAACTTTGAATGCCCCACTATTTATTTGTATTCGCCTTGAGAAGAATGTAACATGACTCAGAGTGGTAGTGATTCTATATTTAACTTGACATAAACAGACACAGAAGCAGACACGCCTGATACAAACCCTTGGTGTCATCCCTTTCTCATCAAGTTATCCACAAGGAGGAAAAGAGAACAAAGTCTATGCCAACACACACACACACACACACAGAAGTTTAAAATAACAATCCCCTCCCCTAAATTCCTATCTGAGTCGTAATTTCTTGGCTTTTGTCTAATGCTGAAGTCCGGTGCTCGAAACCTTTGTTTACTTAATTGCGACAAACTCAAGAGTTAAAATGTTCATTTTTCAAAGAATAATATCATGAGGAATCAAAAAGTTTTTGTATAAAAAGAAAAACACACACTTACACACACACTTACACACACACTTACACACACACTTACACACACACTTACAAACATACACAATTGGTATCACACCATTGAAATACTTTTTAGCAGTATCTATTGAAAATAAAAAAACGTTTCATATCCATTGTTTATGGTCCACCAAACAAGTTGAAACAGTCGGGTATTTCGTAAATTGTATATCCCTCTTTTGTTTTCTTTTGTTTTAAGGGATAGACGGGTCAGACAGTGCCAAAGTGTACATTATAAAGATGATGAAGGGATTTCTATGAGTTAGAGACTCACTAGCAAAACCGATTATTAGCATCTATCTTCAATTATTCAGTGACGAAGTTAAAAAAAAAGAGTCTACAATCCATACATTCTTTTTTTTCATATATCTATTAATTTATTCATTATTTTTATTTTCAATTATTTCTCTCTGGTCGAGTTACTCGCTGTACTAGCTGTCTATTCTCCCTCTACTTCCTTTTCCTTTAATGTCAATATGAGCAACTTGAGTTTGGGCAATGTCCTTTTGCTTTTTGATTTGTTGTTAAAGAAGGTAGATTAAAGCCTCAAGATCAACACTATGCAACTGTTTTCCTTTATTGTTGTCGTCACCTTAACAAACCTTTCACCCAAATTGGTTAGAAAACTCTAATCTAGGTTAAAATTTAGGTAATCAAAAATTAAAGATCAAAGAATTTTTTCTCCAACATCACGGTCACCAACTATGGCTCAACTGTATATTGAAATTCATCTCTCAGAATTAAACATCTGAAATTACATCCCTTTCCTCTATTACTGTAAAGAGTTAAAGTATTTAAATACCAAAAATTAGAGGCGGAAGTAGAAAGGGGACAGAACAGAGACAGAAAGGTTAGTTATTATCCCCCCCTTCCCCCACTCCCACCCAATTTCCCAAAAAAATTAAATAGAAAAATATAGAGTGGCTGTTTCATATCTGTCTTTTACTGTATATGGTTGTGATTGAAGCACTGTATAAGTTGCAAAATTAGAAATTGAAATTTTTTAAGTTTGTGTACTATTGTCTGCTAAGGAGAGTGAGAGAGACAGGTTGGTGGTGTCTGGTATTTGGTGCAAAGTGCGTCTTGTTCGTCGCTGTTTCTTTTCGTCCTCCTCTCACCGCAGCAAAAAAGTATAAAAAAAAAAAAAATAAAGTATTAAAAAAAAATTACCGTATTAGGAAATGCAACTAATTTTTTTATTTCTTTAACAATACTTTTACGAATTTTTACCGTCTTTAGTTAACCATACTTGTTTGAGCATTGAACATTGAGACGGTAAACGACACAGATCCGGCAAAACTATGAAATTCAGATTGCCTCGAAGAAGAAGACGAAGAAGAAGAAGATAGAGATAATGAAATAGGTGGAACTCATCCTTCAACAATCAATATAAAAGCAAGCACATATCCTTGGGTTTTGAATTGGTTTTCATTCCATTTTTTTTTTCTTCCTTTCATTCTTCTTCTATCATCAACAGCTTACTTTACTCGCTACCAAATACCACTACAGGTTAATCTATTTTTCTTCACTTTATCACCTTCAATCTTTTTTGCAGCCTTTTCTTACTTTCCAGTTTCTTAAGCTTGCAACAAACTAAAACACCCACACAAGAACAACAACAACAACAATAGCAATAACATTTTTTCCCATACCTTTATTGCTCAACTCGCCTCGCCTCAACTCAATTCAACTCACTAACTAAATATATATATTATTACAATGAAGTTCTCACAAGCTACCCTTTGTGCTATCTTAGCCTCATCCACATTCGTTTCCGCTGCTCCAGCTATTGTCGCCGAACAAACCTTGGTCAAGAGAGCTGACGTTAACGACGTCTTGGCCATCTTGAAGGAAATCAAAACTCAACAAGCCAAGAGAGAATATCTTTCAGGTGATGAATTGATTGCTCACGACAAGAGAGCTGACTCAGTTTTGGGTGACTTGATCACTGCTTTGACCAACTCAGGTATCATTAGTGACATTTGGACCACCTTGACCACCGACTCTGCCATTTCTTCTTCAATCAAGTCTATTATTCAATCAGCTATCCAAACTGCTGTTGTTCAAGGTCCAGCTTTGATTGAAGCTATCTGGAACTCGGGTTTGTTGGGAACTATTTTCAACGATTTCTTAAACGATGCCGACTTGAGAAATGCATTCTTGAATGTTGCCAAATCCATCTTTGGTACCGCCGTTAACTTGATCACTTCATGGTTGAGTGGTTCATCCTCATCCTCAACTGCTTCAACTGCTGCTGCCAAGAGAGATGTTGTTATTCCAGCTCCAATGAGAAGAGACATTGCCGATGGTGAATACTTGGACAAGAGAGACTTGGCCTCAATTATCTCATTCATTGTTACCGAGATCAAGGACTCAGGTATCGTTTCCTCATTGGTCAACAAGGTCCTTGCTGACCCACAAGCTACCGTCAGTTTCTTGTCTTCAGCCTTTGAGACTGGTTTGGTTGTTGCCAAGGATGTTTACTCATGGGCCAAATCATCTGGTTTGTGGGACTCTGCTTTGTCATACATTGAAGCCAATGCTGGTACATGGGCCGGTGCCATTGCTTCCTTCTTGGGTAACGCTTTGACCTCTGGTCAAGTTTCTGCTTCAGAGATTGACAATGCCTCTGGATCATCTTCAACTGGTACTTCCACCGTTTCTACCAGATCTGTTTCTGCTGCCGCCGCTGCCGCTGCTGCTCCAGCCACAACTGCCACCACCAAGGCTGCTACTACAGTTGCTACAGTTGCTACTACATCAGCTGCTGCCGCTGCTGCTGCTGCTGCTGCTGCAGGTGGAAGCAACACCAACGCATTGAGCTCATTGGTTGACAAGTATGGTGCTGCTACTGCCACTGCTGCTGCTGCTCAAGTCAACACTGGTAGTTTGTCATCCAACCTTAACCAATTGGTTGCTGCTTCCAACTCTGCTGCTGCCTCTTTGAAAGTTAGAAGAAACTACTAAGCATGATAAAAGATTGATATTGAAGATGAAGATGGTTGGGGGGAAGAGGCATACATTTTTGACAAAAAAAAAGAAGACTTCTTTTATTCTTGATTCTGTAAAGACAAGACGAGTAAAAGAAGAGATGATGTGTTTCCACAACATTGAATTCATCTTCATGTCAAGCTTTTTACTTGTTTTGCTTGTTTTTTTTTTTCTTCATTCTTTTTCAAAAAAAATGTCAAAATGTTTTTTTTTTTTGCTATATTTTATTTCTTCATCAGCAGGGTTAGCAAAGTAATCTCGGTTCTTTGACTATATACAATTACCAAAACGTTACACACTTCAGTTCTTTAGCAACACAAATTTTACTTTACACATACATATGTATATATATATATATATATATATATATGCGTATTTCTATAATCCTTACATATACGTTTAATTAGAGAAAAAAAAAAATAAAACAAATCATTATATCTTTCTGTTACAATATTCTTTGAGATGTAGCTGGACTCTCATATATGAGCTTTGTGAAATTCCAGTATATATAATATATGAAAAATGAATGGGAGTGGTGTGTGTTGGAGATTACCTTTGAAAAGACATTGTAAATGTCCCTTTGTGAGACCCTGGGTAGGGTATCCTGCACCAATTTTGTTTTTATTTTTATTCCTTATGATCAAAAAAAAAAAAAAGATATAGAAAAAATAATAAAGAATAAATTAGTGACTATCACGTGACCAGAACTTCCTTTTTTTTTTAGGAAAAACTGGCAAGAATAAAGGATACGAATTTGCTAGATTTCGTAAAGTTTCAAGAAATTGCTACAGAGTTTTTTCTAACCATATATGTTTTTTTTTTGTATTTGTACTGTTGTTTCTCTTTTCTCTATAACTTCAAATTGGCAAATAAGATCCATTTGTTGCTCTTGGCGCTAGAGATCTGAGGTAACGTAGGTTCTAGTGTATTTTTTCTTTTGGTTTCCTTTGGGTGATGAGCCGGAGGAGAGAAGTGTTTAAGCCGATGTAGGAAAGAGCGTTAATACAAAAAAAAAAAAGAAAGCTTGGAAAGATCCAGTTCTGTTATGTTGATGATATTGTCAAACAATATATATATTAAACTGGTTATGCTAGAGAGAGTGAATCACGTCACTCAAAGTGCGTGTCGTTAAGAACAATAACATATTAACGAAGCAAAAAACTAAACTATACATTTTAAAATGAATACCGTTCACTTGTTTGCACGACAATAGAAGCCCCGAGGTTAAAATGTTTTCTATCTTTTTCTTTTATTTCACAATATTGAGTCTTCTTTAACCAATTTGTTTCCTTCTTACGTCATTTCTCACAATGTACTCAATTCTCCACAAACGTTTTTTGATCTCTCCTTCATCTTCGCTCTTCGCTCTTCCTTTTTGGTAATTGGGATTGTTAAAAGAGTAAGTGAAGATGTAGGTTCAGTTCAAGTATACTTGTTCTTGTTTATCTTTCACAGTCCTAAAGTGTATGTGCTTATACGAAATTTATTTTTAAGAAGAAATAGGTGCTGATAAATCAAGGACCCAATATATATTTGAAGATGGGGGGCAGAAATGTATAGCAGAGCAAATGGAAAGAAAAATAAATGTTTGATTTTGTGTTCTTTTTTTGTATCCTTTTGTGATTTTATAAAGTAAACCACACGTTCATAGTTGAACAAAGCCATCATTCATATATACATATATATATATATATATAAACCTTTTGTGAACTCTACTTCAAGTATGAAAAGGGTGCGATCATACCATTAGAGATGCAGGATATGAGGTTGGAGAGAATGAGAAAGAGAAATAGAGGCATACTACACTTTGACCATTGAGCCATATATAACTATAGGTACATCTGTTGACCCTGATTGGTTTTCTTTTGTTATTTTGAGTAAAATCGTTCTTGTAACATGAGAATGATTATTTTGTTTCTCAGTTCCAGAGTTATTGGTTCTAGAAGCCAATTTCATAGGGTGTATTTCGCAGGGTTGATCCCATATGTTGATCTAATCACTCCTTATATATATATATTTTCTTCTTCTTCTTCTTCCAACTCTTTGGGAAAGAAGGGTTGATCAAGGCGAAAGAGGCGAACTAAGGTAGAGCGCTTAGCAAGAACGCCTCCCCCCTTTGGTAATGTTTTTCTTTCATTCTTTTGCTATTTTAAAAAATAATAATAACAATAATAATAATAATAACAACCCAATAAGGAATATAGAACGAATTTCAGGTCACATATAGTCCAAGGAAGAAAGTAGTAATGATTAGTTAAAAAAATAAAAAATTTCCATAGATACCCCCAAAGGGATTAGAAATCATTTTGAATCAAAATTTCATTGGCTTCTCTTCTCTTCTTATTTCTTTTTAGCAAGAAGGAAAATTTAAACAGAAAAAGAATCAACGGTTAAACGAGCGAGAGAAGCAGGGCATTAAAGTGAAAAGAACACAAAAATACAAAAACACAAAACACCATGCAGCTGAAATTTCATATCCTTAAAGAAAAAAAAAAAACAGGACACACACACACAAAAAAAGAGAAAGAGAAAAAAATACATCAAAAACTTTTTTTTTCTTGATTCCGTCCAACGTTTTTGGTTTTTGGTTCTTGTATACCATTGGTGCTGTTTCAGTTGCAGTCCCAGTTGTGGTTGAAAAAGAGCCTAAGAGAATATGCTGGACACATCTCTACAATGATTTAATTTCAATTTCCAAAAAAAAAAGAAAATTAAAAAAAAAAGAAGAAAAGGAAGTGAATAGAGAAGAGACATTCAAGTCTTCTCATCTACCAAGAAAGAAATATAATGAAAGGGCTGGTGGATGAAATGAGAATCTGGAACTCGGATGGTGGTGGGGGAAAAGAAGGATATAAACTTTTGCAAACTTTTCGCTTACTCAAACACTATTGTCCACCTTCTCTTGTCCCTCACCTTCACTCTTCTCCCCCTGCTTTTCCCTTCCCCCCTGCTTTGCTCAATTGTTTCGGTAAAACAAATAACCCTAAAGCAAACACAGCCAACCAAAAAAAAAAATGAACAACAAACAAAAACAACACACCACTGATAAAACTGAATGAAGTTGTGTACAATAAGTGAAACGCAAAGCAATCTTCGTCTAAAGGTTATGAAAGTAAACCATTATTTCACACCACTAGGGCCAATCTAGTATTAACCATTTTAGAGCCCAAAGTTTATACTATACAACAGTGCCAGTCTATTGTTCTCCATCCTGCCTCTATATATTGTCAAACACAATAATTTTTTCATTTTTCATTTTCCAATTTTCTTCTTTCACAGGCGTCTTAGCATATTTTCAACACAATACGCTTGGTAAAAAAATTGGAAAACAAATACAAGATAATAATAATAATAAACAATACAACAGACAGATAACCACGACCCATCCATTATATTGAAGAAAAAAAAAATTTACCCTTTTGTCCTCTCATTTGCTCATATGCAACACCTCCTAATGCACAATACAAACCAGGGTTTATTTTTTTTATTTTTTTTTTCTATTTTAAAATGTAAGACTTTGGAATGTAAGAATTGTTATACAAACAACAAAAGAAACAGGAAAAGAACAAACAAAAAAAGAGTAGGATCAAGGCATTCTGTACCTTCATCATCACTTTCTTCTTCTTGTTCTTCTTCCTTACTCTTTTATTAAATTTTCATCGATATGAAGAAGACTTTAAGCGATTGCATAAAAATTTTCTTTTTTTTTTTGTTAATTAAACTAATTATTCCACATTTCATAAAAGCCTCTAAAAAAAACAAAGATAGAAAAATGCAGGGCCGTGTAAGAAGTAAAGGGAAGTAAAGGGAAGGGAAGGGAAGGGAAGGTGCATGGAAGTGGAATAGGAGGGTATCCAGTTCAGATAGACAGCCTACGACATTCCAAGTAGTAGTATAAAAAGGATTTCAATTCTCCTTGTTCGAAAGCTCTATAACCAAATAAAAAAAAAGAACTTTTCCTTCTCTTTGCTTGTTTTACCTAATTTCCCTCACATTCATCTACCTTTTACTCTATATCTTTCCATTTTCCTTTGAGCTTGTTAAACCAACTTCGAAATTCGGTTGAACAAAATTTTTTTTTTTTTCATATATTTTTTATAATAGAGAAAAGAGAAAAAAAAGCAACTTATTTGCCAATCCACCTCATGTTGTACGCATTAGCAGATCCAAACTCAGCATTCAAGCCACTGATCAAAAAGGTCAAGAACTCATGGAGATTGAAAAAATTCAAGGACATATATTTGCAGAAAAAGAGTGCCTCAGCCAATTCATCTTCAAATTCTTCAGACATCGCATCTTCAGCTAGTTCAAATTTCCAAAGCTCAAGAGCATCCATAATGACCACAAACTCTACAACCACTATGAAAATTGAGTTTTGAGAGAGAGAGAAAAAGACAGAACCAACACCACCAAAACTTATTACACACATAATGCGACATCTACAAATGATACCACAACAATTTTCAAATTTGTAGAACATTTCAACGTTCATTTCCTTTTCTCCTTCTCCTCACTTTGCAACTATCCAATTGGGTACTTTAACAAACATCCAATTCTCTGCATTTGTCTATTTATTCTGGAGACTATAAGCATTGAATTTAGATACGGATTGGTAGAGCCAAAGTCAATGAGGATATAAGAAGAAGAAGAACAAGAACAAGAACAAGAAATAGAAAAGTGTTTGGCAAAGCAGACAAGTCTTGCTTCTCCCATCACCACTCCTCAAAAACCCCAAAACAAGAAAAGGACAAACTAAAACCAAAACTGGGTTCTTACACTACAATGAGTCTAGATCACCATAAGCATCTCAATTTGAACAACTATGGGCACGATACGATTTCTTTTTTCTTCTTTTTCCAATCTTTATTTCCTTTTCAAAAAGTACTCAATAATCAAGTATTTTTCACTTCTACTTATAAACATATTTTAAGCAAATTTGCACTTTACATTTTTATTATTTTTCACTTCTTACAATGTATAGATCAATAATATATTACTTTGCCTATCTTTAAAGAATATTCTTTTCGTTTCTGTTTCTGTTTCTTTATATATATATATATATATATATATATATGTATTCTCTTTAGTTCTTGTTGTTTTTCTTACCTTTTCTATACAAAGATGTAAAAAAAAAATACAACAAATAATAAAATATATAGGTCAACCTATAATAGTATACGCTATAACATACACTATACACTGCATGTATTGTTATTTAGTCTAACTAGATCCCGTGTAAGAACCTTCATTGTCATAGACATCAATCAATTTCTCATTGTTTGCTGGATCCCAGACTGCCGATGGCACAGTCAAGTTCCTACCATCTGAATGACCATATGGTCCACCAGAACCACTACCGCTTCCATTATCCCCTGCAGCTTGTAAAAGTGCATTTTCCTCACTTCTGCGCTCACGCTCCCATTCTCTCCACCTTCTCATCTTAATCTTAGAAGCATCGAAAACACCTTCGTTGGCACCATGATCTCCTTTGGCTTCACCAGCAACAGTTCTCGTTTCACCCCAACTGAAATCATCGAATTTCCAATATGCATACGAGGGCAAGACAAAATTCCAAATTGGCAATGCAAACAAGTAAATGATAAAATAAATAATGTAGGACAAGGATGAAATGGTAATGACAATAAGACAACCTGGTAAGCCAAAGATAATGGCCAAAAGAACCAATGACATCACTGGCGTTGGCTTCGAAACAATGGCAACAATGATAACATAGATGGTAAACGCAATAGCTGCAGGCAAAACCAAAGTACCCACCAACTCAATAAAAATAACAAACTGCATAGAAAAACAAAAGGTACCACACAAATCATTCACTAGCACAAGCTCCATTAAATTATGCACCGTGGAATTGATCCATCTACGACGTTGTGATAACAAAACCTTAAACTTATCAGGAACCACAGTCTTACATGCAGCCTTGGGGATGAAAATCTGTTTTCTTTTGGGGAATGTTCTCAACATCAATGACGACAAGTATCTATCCTCACCCAAGAGAAGCAAATTCTTCTTGTGCAATGTGTCAACAACATTATCAGAGTACCTTTCAACGATATCAGGATTCGCCAAAATTGGAACCCAGTATCCATCTGATCCTTTTGGTGCTTTAATTCTGTACATACAGAAACATCCTGGAAGACACGTGACACCACCAAAAATAGACTCAAACGCCTTGGCTTGATGATGAGAAATATAGTACTCAAACACTTGAATAGCAGTAACCCATGTTTGCGCCTTATTGGAAATCTTTGTTTCACCACAGAGACCCATAACTGATGGGTCCTTCACCATCTCGGCAACCATATGTGTTAAAGAGTCAGGGAATACCTTGGTATCGGCATCCACCATCAAAACAATTTCGTAAAACTCAGCCATTAACCCAGTTATTCTCCAAATTGCTTGTAACATTTCAAACTCCAAACTGGTCATTCTTTCATCAAACACAATTTTCTGCAAAAACGACATCAAAATTATTTGAGAATCACGTTTACCTCTGTTACCTGGCTTTGGTAAATTGGCTTCCTCGGGAGTACCACACTTTACAACAGCAAGCATAGGGACTCTTTGTTGTTTCTCTGGTGGCACTGTTTCGTCGTTGTAATTGTAAAAACCGGCATAAACTTTCGCCATATTATGACGCTTAGAACCTTGAGCAACGGCAACATACGAGTGGGGCTCAACCTCGTCGCGAGGAACAGTAAAATCAGACATCATATCCAAAACAATCTCCGGAGTGGTTCTATCATTACCAGAACCCTTAATCAAACCATCACAAACCACCAAGATCAACTTGTGCGAGTTGGGAAAATCAGTAGTGGCAATCGAGTCCAAAGTTGTACGAATACCATCCTCATCTTCAGAGTAACAGGTAACCAAATTAATCGTGTGCGCCAAGGGGAATCCAAATGGCTGATACTCAACGGGAGGTTGAGGTACAATATCTGGATGTATAATATCTGGTGAAAGTCCATGCACTATAGCTGACTGATCCTCATAGCCTTCAAACGGGTTATATGAAGAGACAGGACGATTTAACAAATCAGTAGACGAGCCTTGATCATTCAAATACAAGGTCGACATCTTTCTGCTTGCATTACCACTTCCAGCTTGCGACTTCTTACCATATCCATTGCGGCCCAATAAAGCAGCCTGAGTCGACATGGTAGTGTATTTAAACGTTTTTGAAAGCGCATTCGGATTATCATAGTATTGTGATAAATCAGCATTTGGACCAAGGGAAAGCTTTTGACTCCTATGGAAAACACTTTGTCTATTCGTCTTTGCAGTCTTGTATTGTGCCCTCGCCTTTGGTGGCACCGTCTTAATTTGCGCACCTATTGGATCATTGCTATCAACCCAGTGTTCAATTTCTTGGTTTCTAGCAACCATGGTCTTGTTATCATACTCAGTTGCACCTTGCTTTCTTGAGGTGACCCATCTAAACCAACATGCCATAATAAATTTTGCTACAACAACTGACAAAATAAACACCAAAGAAACAATCAACACGATTCTTGAAGCAATACATCCAATGGTATCCGAATCAATGACTCCGACTTTGACAATCTCGGTCAAACATCTCGCAGCTTGACGCTCACTTGGGTTGGTCAACACCATCGAGATATCAAGTCCTTGATAAGTTGGATCATCACGCAACTTGTCAAACAATTCTGGATACTCAACATCGTCCGTCAGGATCCAATTGATCAAGTTCAAGTCCAAAACACTTCCCGAGTAAACAACCAAGTTTCTCGACGAGTTTCTAATGTCGTCCCATGTGAAATAAACATCACCATTGACTTTCAAATTGTAATAGGCTCGTCTTGCAACTTCACTTGTATGACAAGCCCATCCATTGTAGTACACCTCGGTATCATTAACCGAGTCTGAACCATCCTGACTAAAAACACGACATGGCATATACCAGGCCAATTCTTGGTCATCATTGTATGGAATTGAACAATTATCCCTAGGGGTTATTAAGCCTTTACAGTTTCCATTAACATTTTGAAACAAAAACGATGCATCTTTACCACCAGCATTGATTGGAGGATAAAGAATGTTTGTACCTTCACCAATTCCGGCAGCAGCAGGATGCTGAGATGAGGTCAAGTCAAATGATCTTCCATTGATGATCAAGTACCCGCTATTGACTTCGTTGATTCTGGTTCTAATCTGTTGCTTTGAACAAACGGTTTTGGTGAAACCAAATGTCAAGTATGCAACAAAGGCACCAATGTACAAAATACACGAAATCAACCCCATCTTTTCCCTCCATGCAAACTGACGATCCTTTGTCTTTAAGCCAAACAACTTCAAAAGAGGCGCTGGTGCCCAAAAGGTAACGGCATAGCAGTACACCTTCCAGAAATAGATATCATGTTTTTTGCCTGGTTTCTTCTTTCTGGTTTTTGTTCCTTGAACTTGAGGTCTTGGCAAACCGTTTGAAATGACATTGCTCTTGGATTGGTCGTTGACTTCATCATTCAAACCATAAACTTCTCTCCCGCCATTAAGATTCTGAGTACTAGGACTTGCTCCAGGCGAAGCATCGTGGATATCCATCAATGGAATACCTTCGTTTTCGTCGTCGGGATGTATTTGGTTCAGCAAATTGCTGTGTTGATGTGGTTGGAAATGTTGGGCAGCACCACTTCCTTCACCAACCCCAGCTTGTCCAGATCTGTTGGAAGTGTATGCGCTCAAGTGAGATCTTGATCGACTCAATTCGTTTGAGACATGGGGATCAACCGAGGACGAGACCTGGACC
Source organism: Lodderomyces elongisporus (assembly GCF_030384665.1). Classification (NCBI taxonomy): domain Eukaryota; kingdom Fungi; phylum Ascomycota; class Pichiomycetes; order Serinales; family Debaryomycetaceae; genus Lodderomyces; species Lodderomyces elongisporus. Next base: position 805,252 of record NC_083673.1, read on the forward strand.
TTGATGCGGCCGGCATCTTCACTAGCAGCTGCCTGTGTATATTGATATCTTGGGTGGTTTGACCTTTCTGGTCTGACAAGGGATTTTTTCCTACCTATTCCATCTCCGGATTCTGGATCAAACTCCCTGTACCCTCTACTGGGACTCACACTAGATCTATTATAAGACATAGCGGCTATGAATTGTCAAGAGGTGAATTCAAATTTCTCTAGATTTTTTTTTTTTTTCAATTTTCGTTTCCCTTTCTTTTTGTTTTTCTTTTTATTTCGAGAAAAAAGGCAAAAGTTGAAACTGTATTGATCAAGGTGAACAAGGACAGATTAATTGGTTTGGGTGTTGATATTGATGATGATGATGTTGTTGTTGTGAGGCGAAAGTTTGTATTTAAAAAAAAGAAGGTACTCAACAATTGTATTTGAGGATGTTGCTTAGTTGTATAGGTTGGACTGACTATGTAGATCTAAAAGGTACCAAAGAGATTGTCACTGTTATTCTATAAATAAATTTGCATGTGCACTTAATCCGATGTTGTGGAAAACTGATTCTTTTTGTTCACACACACTTTTCGAATGGACAAATGCTTGAACTAAATCTGTTTTGTAGTACTGTAGAAAAAGAACTGAAAAGGGAACAGTAAAGGAGAAAGGGGATGGTAAATGGCAGGGAAAGAATTGGGATCTCGATGGAATAGTAAGAGGCGATTGAAGTTTCAGGTGTTTGATTTTTTTTTGCTTTTTTTTTTTCTCTCTTTGTAATTTTTGATTTATATTTTTTTTTTATATTTTATTTTTTATAAATTTTTTATTTAAAATTTTCCTCTGTTACTTCAATTTCTTTTATTTTTTCCCTTTCTTCTTTAACATTTTTATTTTTGCTACTTTGTTTTTTTTAGAACATCATTGAGACTAAACTACTTCTGGGTATTTCATCCATTGGAAGAATATAGACACTGCTGGCCAAAGGTGTACTGGTGGCACAACTACTTTATCTGAAATGTATTTGTTGTAAACACTAAGGGTAATCGACAAATTGTTAGTGTAATATATAAAGCTAACTGTTCTGGCCACTGCTACTACTGCTATTTTTTTTTCTCTCCCTTTCGGATAAAATGAAAAAGAGAGAGAACAACAACAACAACAACCACAACAACACGTTTTTGTGTCCATGAATGCGTCTCTCACACCTAATCAACAAAAGTTGGTATGTAATCACTTTACCTACAACACTGTTAAGCCATGTCAAACCTATAAACTACTTGAATTTCTTACTATAGCTATACACGATCCTGTAATTTGTAAAGAAAAGTTCAGATCGAAAAAAAAGGGAAAAAAAGAAAAAAAGAAACTACATTTACGTCAGATGTTCGTCAAAAGATTCGATAAGGTCAAGACAAATATTAAAAGGTTTTTTTTTTATTTTTATTTTTCCACTGCATCCTTCTAAATATAGAACAATAAATTATTACGAAATATTAAATTTAATTTCTTTTAACCTCTTCTTCTTCTTCTTCTTCTTTGTCTCTTATATGCTATCCCCATTCACTAATCTTCCATGAGTTGTGTCCAAACACAGATATTTTTGCAAGATACAAGTTAAGTTATCACCCAATTTCTCTAACTTGAAAGCATGCGGAATCAACTGGATTAGTAGCCTGTTCAATTTCAAATACTCTTCTTTGTTTTCCAATGAAACATCCATCTTCTCCAACAAGTTACAAATTGCGCGCATTTCCTCTGTTTGCACCCGAGGCAATGGTCTTTGCATGACTAGCTTCAAGTCAGCAATCACTCGCCTCAACGAAAAGCAAATTCTATGTAAAAAAAGTATCTCTGCACGCAACCTATATTCGGACTCGATTTGAGTAAACTCAAACAACGCTTCTAAACAATACATTCTGATTTCGGTGTTTGGATATATATGCAATGACTCAGTGGTACCAAAGAATTGGTTGAATTGAAACAGAGTCAATTTATCAATAGCATCTTTGTCATCTGTAACAGCCTCACCCACTAAAATGGTTTTCTCCATAAAATTCTCATCGTACAAAAATGACATTTGATAAATCTTTGACAAGTACTTGTCAACACTGTTGGGTATATTTTGTTCAAGTAAATGGGGCAATATTACAGAATTTAACCGTGAAAACTGCTCAATTTTAAGTGTTTCGTCATTTGGGTCATTACTATTTTCACTGCCATTATCAAGTATACCAAGAAGAGACTCAGTGATTAATTGCCAAAATGAACCACTCGTAAAAATCTTGTCGTTGCTATGGTTCTCATCACTGTTTCCATTTTTGCCACTTTTTTCATTTACTCCACTACTGTCACTACTGTTCTTACCTTTTTTCTTTTCCAACGTCGCTTTCACAATCTTCTCTAATAAAGTCTGACTCATGACCCACATCCTTCCTTCACTATTATTATCTTTGTTATTCTTGTTCCCGGACCCCACAAACTTGTTGCTTATTACTTCGTCAAGTGCTCGTATACACTTGTCCAAATTTTGTTCGTCGTAAAGAAGTTCAGCATAACCAAATCGATCAAACTTTTTCTCCATCAACAATAACGCTTGCTGGCTTACAGCAACAAATGTTGGAGTAGCATAGGCTTTGTTCAACACGGAACTACCCTGCAATTTCTGATCAATCCTAGATTTGACACCAAAGGGATAAACTATGATATTTGTTAAAAGTTGAACTAATGCAGCTTGTATTTGCAAATCATCGAGTTTGATTTCGTCAATAATTTGCAAGACCGCTGCTTGCAATTTGGATGGTTTCAAGTTATCCATTTGATGTTGTGGCAAGATTGGGTACCTTCCGCATCTGTTTAATATCGCAACTGCCTTTTCAGTCTGCGATAATGACAAATTAAGCATTATCTCATACAACAGGCGGAAACTGTTCAAAAACTGAACAAGCAAGTCTTGGAACTCACCAACATTAACTAAATCGTATTCAAATTTAAACCCACTCCAAAATTCAAACAACAAGTCCGACAATCTTTCGGATTTCATCTCAAATGGCGTCCGTATCAAATTCTGAAATGCTTGGAAAGTGATCAAATTGAGTTGCACTGAATTCAAAGACAACAATTTTTGCATGTAGTCGACCAACACTTGCCATTTAGCCAATGTTTCTTGCTCGTCCTGCTTCATCTCTTGTCCAAGAACCGTAAAGTACTTGCGGTACATTGTTGAGGCACCTTCAAGCAATAACCGTACAGTTTCCAGCCAGGACAGCGAGTAAATCTCTGGATATATTTTCACAACACATGGCACAGCTATGGCATATAATATACTCCAATTTTGTTTCAAAACAATTCCATGATCATCAACAATTTGAAAAAAAGTCTGAATAGCACCTTCGCGCACTTGAGCTCTATCTTTTTCATCTTTTGACAATTTAGCTAAGCAATACAACAAGTAATTGTCAAGACAAAAATAAGACGCATATCCTTCATCATTGGTCTCAATGTAGCGTAGTACATCCCCAATCAGATCTACTTGACTCAAAGAAGTCAAATCCTTTGCCCTAAAGGTATCAAGTCTCGATTTCAAAGCATCACTAATCAACCAAAAATAGCTCACCGAACTAAAAGAAATGTTCAAATCATAAATCTGGTAAGCAAAATTAACAAGAGTATCAATGAGCTGTTTCAACTCCCTAAAAGGAAGTGTGGTTAAAAACTCATCAAGAACCAACTTCAAAGTCTCAAAGGACTTTTCAACCAAGTACCGGTTTTTTTCATTTACATTCTCTTCAACGGGTGTCCTTTCTGCTTTATCGGTTTCATCATTTTTATTGTTCTCGTCTGTGTTGGCTTTTTTAGCACCTTTACCACTTTTAAATGGAGTATTTAAAATCTCAAAAACTTGATTCCAAGATTGCTGAAAACGGGAATCATATTTTTCAATCAAATGATGAAGCGTTTGCAAAACAACAAGATGGATCTCTGTCTCACAATTACTTATTAAAAACTCGTTTGGAACACCTTGACTGAAGTTTCTTTCTAGGCACAAATGCAAGCCATCAAGCGACTTTCGCGACGTACTCTCTGTCACATCATTTATATTTTCACTAAAACCTTCATCAGCCATCGTCTGCAAGATGCTCGCAAAAGAGTTTGCTGCAAACACTCTCATATTCAGATGTAACTTCCGGCTAGAACTGATCTCAGTAAAAAAATTAGACAATAGTTTCCATATCTCTTTGTCATGCACAAGAAACTTTGAAGGATTAATTTGCGCCAACTCAATTATCCTTCGCAAGTAATACGTTCTGTTGTATGGCGACTCTTTGAGTCCCATTACAGAGTATTCTTCAAGATTTTCCCGAAAAGCAGCATCAGAAAGAGCCGTTAAGCTCAACAAGACTTTATGAAATGCAAGTGGATGCATATCAAAAATACTAGTGATGATATTGCTATGAGCCTCATTAAGTCTTGTAATATCTTCAGGACTTGAGGAAAAATTTGAAGAATTTTCCAACAATGCCACGCCCGGTGCACCTCTAGTAGTCTTCGATGCGTTTCTATTATTGTGTGAGCCATTAAAAACGTCCGACCCTTCAACAAAATACTCAAACCACTGCGAAGTTATCCATATAATGGACCACGATTGCAGTAAGGTTGATCCTAGTAAAGTCGCTAGGTTGGACAATGTCTTGAAACACATTACATGTCTCAGATTGAAAATTCTTGAGCTGCTGGGCAAAGCTGCTGTTGTTGTTGCTGCTGCTGCTGCTGCTGCTGATGTTGCAGTGTTTGATGAACTATTCAGCTTTTGCAAATTTTCAGTCGATACCGCTAAATCTGGTGTGTGAATTGTTGCACTGATAGTATCAACTAATGAGCCGCCAATGGATATGATTTGATTTCTTTGCTCTTCAATCATCGATTTGGTTTTCTCATCCTCTTCCGCCTGTATTTTACTAACATTTGTGATGCAAGCTCTAGACAAAATCAAAAGCAAATCATCTCTTACATCCTCTACTCCTAATAAACCCACAGAGTGTGTCAACATTTGCAAGGACTTTAATGTCTCACGAAACAATATGTCATCAGTAGCAGTGTATATGGATTGTTGAAAAAGTGAGGCTATTTCATTCGATGTGGATTTAATAATCGAGTTTGCAAAATCAACCTCAGCTTCCAAATTGGCTTCTGCTTTTTTTGACGAGGAAGCAGTGGATAAGTTTGAAACACAAGCGGACATTCCCAGTGAGTATAATCGCAAAATTTCAAAAATCAAATACAATGGGTAGGTTTGAGGTATGTCTAGTGGAGCATCCGTTTTATCCAAATGGTCCAAAGTTGCTGTTTTTAACGAAGAATTCTTTTTTGATAAATAATAAACTGTTTTATCAACTTGGATATGACTATTCCGATGATCACGGCCAGACCCATGAACATGATCTTCTGATAATAAGCGTGGTGGTCGAACAATGTCATCTAAAAAAGTATTGTTGTTTTGTACATATGCATTTACTACATTTAGCAATTCTTTCAACACATTTTTCTTTTGATGGTCATGGTCATAGTTTTCAAATATGGACTTAATCACATTGAACTCGCGAAACAAGTTTCTGTACATCTCAAGTACAAGCACTTTTTCCCAAAACGGAACCAGTTCTGAATCATCATTCTCCAAAATCAAATGATTCAAATACGAGATTATTATTTCAATCTCAATCTGCAAAATATCGAGTTGAGTGCTTAGTAAAATTTGAATTATCCGAATAGCCCTAATGATAAGTGTATATGATTTGTTTTGAGAATTTAATATTTTCAATATCGCAGGCACAATCTCGGCACGAAGTACATGTGCCAACTCTTGGTGTGTTTGAAAAAGATCCTTATGGCCATGCAAGGTGTTCTCGATTATATCAAGAGCGGTTATGGCCTTGATATGGGTCAGTAACTTCATATACGTTGGCTTTTTGTAACTGACAATCTTGGCTAAATCGGAAAGAATCAAATAGACTTGATGCGAAGATTCATTAACCTCAACCTTTATTCCATCTTCCAAATCCAATATTACATCCTTTCGATCTTCCGAAGCACTTGCTTTGTCAAAGATATCAGACACCAATTGCTGTAATGCAGCCGATGCTGCATTCAGTACAATGGGTGACTTGTTGCTTGAAGTGAGGCTCGAGCACACGTCAATTAAATCAAGAATAAGATCACCTGACAAGAATTCTTTGTAGTTTTGCATCATTGACGGAATACATTGTAGAATCTTTAATTGTATGTCTACTGACAAAGGTGCAGATTCGGAAAATGCATTGATCAAGTTTTTCAAATCATCTTTGGGAACAAAATGAGCCATCAAAAGGCGGTGTAGTATTGGAATGGCAACATTGTTAACCTTGACATTGCCAGTCACGCATGCCGAGATCAAACTCTGTGCCACATTATGTTGAAGTGCATGTTGATTGATCTGTTCAAGTTTTTCGTGACCCGGTTCCGCTTTCAATTGCTCCACTACTGTTTCAACGGAGTGCTTAACATCGGGATGTCTTCTTTTACTTTCCAGAAGTAAAGATTTGAAATCGACCAAGAGCAGCTGCACGGTGCTCATTTGTGTTGTTGTCTATTGTAACCTTTTCCCTTTCACCACTCTAAATGTCACGGTCTCGAAGAAAAAGGTCTCAAAAGTTTAGTTGACAAAGGGAAGAAGTCACATGATCTATGGAAGCTAAAGTGAGAATTAATAGAGAGAAACAAAAGTTTCACAACACGTAGACACATACCATGCGCATCTGCCTTTTTTGTTTACACCTACATCCACGCGCCCGTCCTTTACTTTATAAAGAACAAAGTAGAATGAGAGAGTACTACCAAATCGATTTTCCTTCTCCTCTTTCCTTGCTTCCTTTCTTTCCGTAATTCACTCTTATTTTTTACTGTTTTAATATTTACTTACTTGTGTAATAATCATGTGATTTGTTTAAAATTATTATTTTATCATTACATTTTTGCTTCTTTACTCATGTCATACAAAGGGATAGATTCTACATATTAGCACCAGATGTTGATAGCTTTATACCAAAATGGTCTCAGTGCCCATCTTCTTTGTTCCTCTTCAACTTCTTGTTTCATAAGATCCACATCAACATGACTTTTTCCAGTCAACAAATCCATATCTTTGGCTTTGATGTATAATCGCCAGTTTTTACAGTAGATTTTGTGTCCCACATATAATACAAGCACTACTGGAGCACAAAGGTATGCCTCAAAAAATGTTGATGCTTTCAAGGAAGGACTTCCAATTGGGTACAAAGCAATGTAGAATTGTGCAATTAAGATGATGATGTTTATCAAAATAGATGCATAAGCACCCCAATCGCCACCAAACGATGTGAATGGCTTATACAAGTTAATACCTTGCACTTTACATGCGTAATTAACACGGACCTGCGCCAACGAAATGGAAAACCACATGAATATACATGATAATCCAGCAATAGAAAGCAACCACGCAAAAACTGTTTCTTCAGCACCAGAGGCACAAACAAAAGCAATCAAGCCAAAGCCCACGGCAATAAGGATCGAGAAAATTGGTCTACCACTACGATCCATGTATGCTAAAAATGCAGGTCCGTCACGACTTTGACCGATTTCAACTAATGCTTTATATGTGGCAAATACACTGGCATTGGCAACAGATAATACAGCAAACAAGATTACCACGTTGAAGATGGATGGTAAAACTTTGATACCACCATTCTTAATGGCTATAACAAAAGGCGAAGCGGATGAGTTGGAGTTACCCAACAAGTCGGGATCGTTGTACGGCACTAAGAAGCATACCAAGATTATTGTCAACATGTAGCAAAACACAACTCTCCAGATCATTTGCTTTGCTGCTTTTTTCATAGTTTTACGTGGATCTAAGGATTCTCCGGCAGCTAAAGCTGCCAATTCAGTACCTGAGAAACTGAAAGCGGCATTCACCAATGTATTTATAACACCTCTGATTCCATGGACAAATGGAGGATGCCAGTTTTTACCGCCAATGTACCCTTGTTTGCCGCCTCCAGTGATGAGAATAATTGCCAAAATACAAAATCCCGCAATGGCAATAACTTTGATCACGGAAAATATACTCTCAGAAACACCATATCCTTTGACTCCAAAAATATTTGTACAGCAGATGAATACAAAAAAGATTGCAACCCACGCTGCAGAGTTTATTTCGTCATTCCAAAATTGAATGGTCATGGAGGCCGACACTAAACACAATGGAACCGTGACAATCCATTGTAAGCAATATGTCCAGCTCATTGAAAACGCCCACGACTCATCTATAAATCGTGCATTGTAATGCAAGAAATTTCCCTTGACGTCAGGGTATAAACTTGTGAGCTCTCCCAAATTTTGGGACACCAAAAAGATTAATACGGCAACAATCAGGTAACCAACCACTGCACCTCCAGCACCTGCAGATGAAATAATGGAACCACTACTAATGAAAAGACCCGATCCGATACATGAGGCAAGTGCAATTAAATTGACCTGGTATGGTTTAAGAGTATCCTCGGGAGTAATAACCTCGACCCCACCTTCAACATAAGATTTCTTATCTATTTTGAATGAATGTGCAAATGAAACGAATGGATTTTTTTTCTTGCCATCTGATTCCACGCTATGTGACGCGGTGTTGCCTAGACTCGATTCTTTGGTTGGTGTTTGGAATTGTGAAACAGTAGTGGAAGCATAACCTTCCTCGAGTTTAGAATCCTTTAAACTCATCTTGGTTCAAGGAAATAAAGGATATGCTGAAGCAAAGAAAAAGCGAAGAAAACTGCAAAGTAAAATAAGATAAAATGAGATGTTAAAAAAGAGGAAGATGAAGAAGAAGAAGGAGAAGAAGAAAGAAAAAGGAGAAGAAGAAAGAAAAAATGAAGGGAGAAAATTTAGGAAATAGAATAAAAAGTGTTGCACTCAACTTACCCACCCCATCTCGATTATTGCAAGCCCAACCGGGATTATAGATCAAGTAAGTAGAAAGGGGAGAGAGAGGAAGTATTTATGGAGGGTATAGATGACACTAAAATAGTGTACCTCTGCGCACAGGTTTAGGAAACCGGAGTACTTCTCTTGCCTGCCAAATTTTTGCATCTAAGATTTCTGTAACACAAAGCAAAATTTCTGCTTCTCTCGCAATCAAATTCCGTTTTTGAAAAATTGCAACTGCGAAACAGAGCAAAAGAAAGAACGAAATTAAAAAGAAAAAAAAAAAATTTCAGCTAGTACGCCAAAAAGTCCGCACAAGGCTAATGTTGCAATGCGGATATGTGGCATGACACAAGCAAAAAAAAAAAAAAAAACAGAAAAAAAAACGGCATTTGGTCCACAATACAGAATGTGAGTCAGAGCTTTTTGGCATTTTCAAACAAACGACAATATATAAGTACCTTTTGCTGTCATTAATGACAGGTTGGAAATATATTAATTTTTTTTTTATTTTCTTATTATGTTATAAAAAGAAACCGAGAATAAAGAAAAAAAATGAAAAACTAAATGAAATAAAGAAGGAATTTTCAAAATCATCCCGTTCGGCTCGGGCAGGTTATGCAATCATCTTGTACTTCTTCGGGTAAACTTTTTAGTAGCCAGTCATAAACTATATGTAACCATATATGAAAAATTTGAATTCTTAATAGAATTGTTAAGCTAAATCATTTACCACGTGATATTGTGCACGTGACTGTGATATTTTCGAAATCGTACTAATCATTAATCGCGATATTGCGGTGAACTGAAAGAGTGGAAAAACAAAGTACCAACTGTATTTTTTTCTTTTTAAACCTTTAATTTTCAAATCAAGCTTTTCTTCAGTATTTAGTTCATTGGTGAACAATTCGTATATCTACATTTTTTTTGCATTTTTGAAGCATTTTTCCCTGATAAGCACCGAATAATGTTATTTTTTCTCTTCTTTTTACTTACAAGTAGAATATGCTCATTCATTTATACTTACATGTATACAGATATATATATATATATATAAGAATAGATATGTTGTATATCTATATATACAAACTATTCACTTGGGTGGGGATCTCAACATCAAATACACTTTTAGTAGTGGAGCTTACTGAGACCCTTTGCCAAAGTAGTACCGTAAACGGCCAATGAGGCAAGTGAAACGATATTCACCAAGGTAGACAATCCGTGCCATCTACCAAAAGTCTTGTTGAGAGCAACCATCTCATCACTTGGCTCGCCGTTATCTTTCTTGTCCTTGCTGATAGCAATCAATTTGGTTCTTTCTTCCTTAACGGCATGACATTTTGGTTCCAAAAAGAACAAGTTGATCAAACCAGCAAATGAGGAGACAGCCAATGCACCCAATGTGAATGGGCAATAGTTAAATGGTGTGATCAAGGCCAAGATTAAAGGTGAAGTAATTTGATATTTGAAGTAGTATGGAAATACCTTGGATTGAACAGTACTAAACTCTTCTCTACTCAATTTCTTGAATAAGATTGGAGAAACAACGTACGAGTAGAATGCTGTACCACCAAATGTGAAAGAATAGAATAAAAAGTGGTATGGAACTCTGGTGTTTAAACCCAATGCTTGAATGATAGACATCTTTGATTATTTTGTAATTGATAAATTTTTATTGACGATATTGTATACTTATTCAACTAATGTATTTCAATTGAACGTGATAGTTGTAAGAAGCACAATTTGAATAAAGGGTGGATATAGAGGAGAAAGGGGAAAGAGGAAGAAGAAAGAAAAAAAGGAAAGGGAATTTTTAATTGAAAAGTAGTGGTTAGTAAGTTATGGGTGGCGGATGGTCTGACTTTTATATACACGCATTCAAAATTCATACATGTATACAGCCATAATTAAGTTTCTTTGGAAGCAAAAAAGATTAAAGCAAAAGATGGGGTCGGGGTCGAGGTTAGGGAGAGACTCAGTGCAAGCTGTTCGTTTGGTTTTGTGTCACTTTTGGCGAGATTCTGCAAGTTTGCTATGGTCTGGTTTTATTCTATTTTTTTTTTTTTTTCCTTTTTTTTTGCATTACTATTGCTATTGCTATTGTAATTGTAAAGTCTAATTGCTAGGTACATGATATCTAATAACGTTGCTATTCAACAGGTGGTATAGACAGAATTGGAGACAGCATTTAATACAAATGAAACACCAATAGTTTCTAATATAGAGACAATTTTTGTTAAGGGAAGGGAGAGGGTTCATCACTGACTATCCTTGATTTAAATTTCCATACAGTTTAAAAACTTACATTTCTTTTGTTTTTCATTTTTTGATTTTCATTCTTTTATTTTCATTCTTTTATTTTCATTCTTTTATTTTCATTCTTTTATTTTCTATTTTCAGGTATTCACGGTTTTACGAGCTTTAACTTTTTAAACTATTGCGTCTACAATGCATCTATCATTTTGTAGATATTGAATAGTGCACGCGACTTAACAGTCTCATCGTATACAAGGATATCCCTTTCCAATTCCTGGACTCTATTATCTCCGTACCAGATGCAGTCACTTTGCAAACCAAGGCTAATCTCTGTGGCTTTGGCTACCGCTACCGCTTCTGCTTCTGCTTCTGCTTCTGCTTCTGCTTCTGCTTCTGCTTCTGCTTCTTCTCCGCATTCATTTTCTTGTTTATTTTCCTTGGCCCTTTTTAACTTTGAAAACTTTTCGTACTCTCTTGCGGCCACTTCAGCGTTATCGACAATCTCCTTTGAGATTCCACACATTAATGCAACATTCATACCAAATGATCCTGGCGCTGTTCCGCTTTCCAATTTGTACAAAAATGTAAGTTCTCGTGACGTTTGGTCTACAATTATAGCCATCCTCATGGGCTTGACCTGTGGGTGTGTTTCAAATGCCAACCCTAAACTATTGAAATGAGTAGCGAAAAAACCAATAGATTGCAAATGCGTTGCCAAATGATGCAAAACTGACTCTGCCACTGCGAACCCATCAGAGCTGGAACCGCCTCTACCTAACTCATCTAAAATCACCAATGATCTAGGTGTGGCATTGCTCAAGATCTTTTTGGTTTCAGATAATTCGACAAAGAATGTCGACTTTCCCTGCATAATATTATCGTTGGCACCCAATCGCGTCATAATTCGGTCCACGGGGGCCAATTTTGCCAGCTCTGCAGGGATGAAACAACCTATTTGGCTTAGGATAACTGCAAGAGCCGTAGTTCTCATTATGGTGGACTTACCAGCAGCATTGGCCCCCGTGAGCAACCCAAAACTAGGTTCATCATCACCACCAAGCTTGATGTCGTTTGGTATGAAATCTTTGGTGCCAACAAAGCATGGATGCCTCAATTCCTTAAAATCAATCATACCATGCTGAGTCTCTACAAATTCGGGACGACAGGATGGGAACCCCATGGTTTCGGAAACTTTTGTTAATGCAACTATGCAATCAATATTAGCCATGCACGTGATCACTTTCATCCAGGTTTGGTAATGCTTATCGAATTTGTTGTACATCCTTTGTTTCAAAGTATCACATACAGACTTGTGTAATTCCCTTTGTTCCATTAATTTACGAGCCATTTGTTTAACTTTTGGAGACCAAAACCGTTTCACTTTAGACGTAGCACCCATTGTTTGCCATGACAGTGGCACGTTCTTCGCCACCTTAACGGGCATCTCAATGAGATAAACCTCTTTACCTGAATCACGATAGCATATCTCTTGCGACCTATATTCACGTTTATACTCCTTAAGTTGCTGGTTTAATTGTGCTTCCAAGTCGTTGATGATGGAAATAGAACTATCAAACTCTTCATCAATACCTGCTGCTGGTACAATGATGTTTTGTTTTGCCTCTACTCTATCAAAGGCATCGTCCCATTCACCAATGTGTGAGCTCATGGCTTGTGGAAAGTTTCGCAAGTACTTGTGCAACACTCCGCACTCGACATTTGTGAACTCCAGTAGTTGTGACAGCACTTTTGCAATTTTTTCGAAACTTTCAATAACTCGAAGAAATTCCTTGAATCGCAATGTTCCCGAGTGTATTCTAGCAATTAACCTCTCTAAATCAGGTAAATTGGCCAATGTGTCTTGCAAAATTGATCTTAATTCGAGACCGTCGCCCATCAAGTATTCTACTGAGTCAAACCTAGCATTGATATCCTCGCTTTTGATCAATGGATGTAATACCCATTTTTTCAATTGCCTCTTACCAAATGGAGTAGTGGCTTGATTCAATAATTTGAAAAGAGTTCCCTGGTCACCGCCATCGTAATTGTTGTGCAAAATTTCCAAATTGTTCAACGTAATACCATCGAGAATCATGTGCGAATTGGCATTCAATGAAATTTTGTACTCCTTGATATTGCCAAGACTCATAATGCTTTGATCGAGTTTCAAAGTTTTCAAATAGGACAAGAGTCCTCCAAATGCGTTAAAAGCAACATCGTGGTTTTCTTTGAATTTGACTAAAACGTCTGGATATTTTGAAAAATCATCTAAATTCTCAGCTTCAAAATATCTCGATTTAACAAGTTGCTCAAGGGTAATATCAACGTCCCAGAACTCTGTTATTGGGTTCATGTGGTTCCAAATTTGGTGCTTAGAATGAGCACAAAATTTCAAAATTTTAGTGGCAATCGAACAAAGATTCCCTTTTTCACATATGATTTCTTTTGGCTTGATCTGAGTAACCAAAGTGTCCAATTTTGTACATTCGGTATCATCTTCAAGCTCAATAAGACTCAATTCAGAAGTTGAGGTATCGACAAATGCAACTCCAAACTTTTTACCTTTGCCATCTTCCATTTGCTCTTCCTTTATACTGAGACAGTATGTGGACATATCATCAGAAATCATATCCAAGTCCGTCAAGGTCCCGCCTGTCAAGATTCCGGTCAATTCTCTTTTGATAATTTTCTCCTCTTTAGTTGCACCTGGGGCTCCTCCTCTTATCTCCTTTGCCAACATAGATTCCTTTTGATCTACTTTGGCAACTTTATACCCATGGCTAATAAATTCCTTAGCCCAATGTTCAAAAGACATTTCTGGTATACCAGCTAGCTTCATATTGGCTCTTCCACCACCAGCAATCTTTAAATCGAATTTTGTATTGGCAATTATAGCATCATTCTCGTACAACTCGTAAAATTTTCCTTTTTTGAAAAACACTACAGTATTCCACATCTGAGACTTGATCTCCCAATACTGTTTCTCAAAAGCGGTGAATTTGGACCATGCCAGCTGTGGGATGTATAATGTTCTTGGATCGTACTCAGGATGATCAGGTGTTCTCTTTTGCGCATCTTTGATATTAACCAACCATTGGTACCTTTCCTCGTTTTCTTTTGCAAAATTCTTCTTTGTAGCAGTAGCGTTTGTTGTTGCTGATGTAATTGATTGGTATTGCTGAGGCTTGTAATCCTCTGCACTGTACAATGAAGTAGCATTAAACTTTTCCATAAACAGACTTTTTGAAGATACACCAGTGATATGTGCGGCGTTTGTAGGTTTAATTGGATCTCTGAGTTTTTCTTCTTCTTCTTGTTGTTGTTGTTGTTGTTGCTGTTGTTGTTGCTGTTGTTTTCTCGACTTGTTCAGTTGCTGCTGGTGCCCCTTACGTGATCTTTTCACATTGCCCTTTTCTTTGTCTCTGACTAAATCTTCATCGTCAGAAGGCTCATGCTCGTCATCGTCAATAAAGTCATCCATTGCGTTGTCATCAACATTAAAATCTTCATCATCATCAGCGTCATCGTCATTGTCATCTGGTTTAAATTCATCCTCCTCGTCACTATCTGAAACATCGCTCATAATTTTTCTCCTTTTGCCTCTAGTAACAACTTCTTCATCATCATCATCATCATCAATATCCGACTCTGCATAATTTACTTTTTTACCCAATCTTCGGTTAGCTACTGGGCTTGAGTTCATTACAGTGCTGCGCTCTTTCAAGGGAGTTTTTGTAGAGGTGTCTTGCTTCAGCTTTGATGCATTAAAACTCCGTTTTACCTGCTGGTGGAAATCAAGAGGCGATGTTGTGTGAGATGAATATGAACTCTCATAGCCATGCATGGTATTATCCATAATTTCATCGTTTTCTTTGTCACTTTCCTTATCACTCGACAAGTCTGGTTTGATAAATGCTGATTTAGAGTTCAACGGAGACGATGCTAAATTAGATTTTGTTTTGTTAGATTGCGTTGGCTCTTCCACTGATTGAGGTTGCATTGAACTACAGCTTTGTGTGGATTTAGCAGCCATGGGTTTGAAGAATGACATTAATGTAGATTGTTGTTTCTTTTTTGCTGTAGAGGATGATCCAGGAGCTTTTTGAGAAGCCATTGTGGAGGCTTTCATTGGTGTGGTGAGCTTAGCCATGTGTATGAATCAGTATATGCAACAGCAAAATCGGGTTCGAGATCAAGAAGAAGATACCTGAAATGTAAAGATATTAAATTATAAAGAAGAGAGGATGGAAAAGATGGAAAGAATGATGAAGGGTACTGATACACGTGGAATTGGCTTCGGTTATATAATAGAGAATGAGTGCAGGTGTTTTGGCTGTAAAAAAAAAAAACCAATTCAATAAACAAACAGGAACAGAAACGAAAACAAACAGAAACGAAAAGGAAAAACAAGAAGGGAAAACAAAAGAGAAGGAAAACGTGAATTATATATGTCGCGTCTTTTTGTAACTTTGTTTTATACTGAGGGAAAAGAGAGAAAGACCCGTGTAAACGCGTTTTTGTGCGACAAACTCACCTTTCCGCCGTCTATCAACATAAAATGTTTCTACAATTTGATACTATCAAAAAATTGGTTTCGTTCTACAATGCTAGGTTTCTCTCAGTGTTCTCTGTTTTGTTTGCTATATAGTAGTAGGTTTCCCAAAAAAAAAAAAAAAAACTATACTAAAATCATAGCTTTCTACTAAGTTTAACACAATTAGGGTGAGTTTCCCTTCTTCACATGATACTTGACAATTTGTATTGCCGCGACCGAATCCTCTGCACTATCGTGTTCTCCTATTTGTATATTTTTACTCAAATACTTAAATGTTAAATCCTTTAAACTCCATCTAAATGTAGGACTGGTTTCAAATTTCGGATACAATATCGATGTATCGATAATTTGTTCATGGATCAATCTCATGGCATTCATGTCGTTTTCCAACCCGTGTCCGATCAAGATCGTATCTTTATCCATTATTGCGCCTAATTCTTGTAATGCTTGGTTGTAACTGACAAAATCTGCATTGATTTGTGAAATACCAGAATACCTAGTATTGAGATCAACAACCTCGCCATAAGGAAGCACATATGTATCTAATACTGTCTTTTCAGTGAAATAGTCCACTGCGGTAATTCGCATTAGCTCAAAGCCTTTTGTCGTGAACCCCATCTCGCAATCAATACCTAGCACATTATATTGAGCTTTATCTTGAAATATTTCCTTGGTTAACGTGTACGGTAATACAGCCTGTTTTTCCTCTGGTTTTGAGATTTGGAAAACATGGTGTTTGGACTCATCGCACGGTTTGTTATCATCTTCAGGTGCTCGACAACAATCATAAAACTTTATTTTAGTACCTGGTTGGCGCCGTAATTTTCCATGATGGAAAATACAAGTAGTGGGTTCCAATTGTTGATCAAGTTTAAATACTGTACCACATCGACGGCATTCTCTGGTCAATGATTCGTTTACTTCCTTTGGAGGTATTTTCATGACAAATCCATATTTCTCTAATTTTGTTACTGGAATAACCATCGATCGCAATATTCGTAGCTCTTCTTCCTTTGTCTTTAGTTGCGCATCATTATTTTTTTCAAACTTCTCTGGATGTTGAAGCTTATACACAGCATTTCGGAGAGTTGAAGCATATGTCCGGAATGTTGATTTTTGGGCAATTTCAAATTCAATCTCAATCGCCTGGGCTTTTGGTTGCTTCAAGTCTGGGTTCTTCTTGACAAGAATTTGAGCTATTCGTTCGATAAATTTTTTCCGCTCCGGTATACTGGCAGGGTTTGTATTTACTGGTTTGGGGAGAATGAGTTTAACATCTTGATTTAATGTGGAATCTAACCTTGCTCGTTTCTCCCTGCGGTGGTTTTCTCTCTTTCCATCACCATTATGATTTTTTTTACTTTCATCTTCTGGAACTCTTTGCCTAGCTTTTTTTTCGGTGCTTTTTTTAATTCTCACTTCAACTTCATCTTCATTGTCATCATCACTATCTATCGACCGTTTTCTGTTTATATTTTCATTGTTAGATTTTTTTGAAAGAATGGGTTTACCATCGATATTTTTCAATTTTGAAAGCATAATGTTTTCGAGGATGTAGAGTTGTAAAATTGAGAAGAAAAAAAAAATGTGTAATCCCTAGAAGGTACAACTTGTTCATTGTCGCATTTCCATACTTTTGTTTAAAAGAAGAAAGTATTTTTATTTATATATACATACATATATATATATATATGTGTGTGTGTGTGTATATATATGAATGTGAAAGAGAGAAAAAGGTGACGTGCGCGAGTTCTTTATTATTAGCTCCGCTAAAACGCAGGCAGTCAGACAACTACCATCCTCCAACAAAACGTCTTAAATAGTGATTATGGAATATTTTGCATGGATTGAATATTTTCATTGCATAGCTTTTTAGTGATTTGAGAAGAGAAAGAATAAAAGAATAAAAGAAATCCAAGTTCATTAGGTGATATTCTATCAATCTATATCAATTTGGCTCTATATCCGATTCTAATTCCAATTCTAACTCCAACTTCCCAGCTACAGCTCTCGTTTCCCAGTTCAGATTTCTCATCATAATTGTAGTTTCAGTTGCCATGGCCGATGTAGGTATAAAACTAATGGTAGTACGCTTCCTAATCTTTATCATCTTCCGTGCTCAAAGCAAAGTTGATAATTAAGCCCAATTTCCCTTCGCCGACTCCATCATACCCTTTCTGCTTGATCACCCAGTTGACATTATTCAATGTATCGTTAGCATAGCGACTAACATCAAGATCAAATTTAGGTATGGATACTAAATATTTGGAGTCGGCAAGTTTGAGGAAATCAGTATCGAACCTGAAATCATATTCTTTACCCTTTTGAAATGTGAATTTGTCACATTTTTCCTTGGTGTTGAAAAATTTCTTTCTACCATTGGAATCTTCTGGCACGTCTTTTAGCTCTTGATTCAAATTCTCCTTGTAATTCATAGGATGTGATTTATTATTGACAATTCCAGGAGGGTTCAACTTACCGATACCAATGTAGCTGAAACTATTCAAGGCCAAGCCGTAAAGATAAGGTTTTTCGTTGTAAACGTCTCCTTTAACGGTATCGTTAACAAACCAATTGAATAATTTGAGACCAGTATTTAGTAATGTAGTTGGTACATAATCTTTAATTGAGTAGGTGAAATCATTACCAAAAATCAAGTCACCGCCAGGTATATCTTCTTTTGGAGTAAACTCAACGCTAATCCTCAAATTGGGGATTGGATCTTCTGTCTTGCCATTGGGATGCGTAAAATCAATTTTTTCACCATTCAAAAAAGTCTCTTCGCCTTCATTGCGTAAACTATTTGACAAGTGCTGTTTAGCACCATCAAAGCTCTTGATATTGACAAAAAGTTTGAATATTCCTATATCTGAATCGATTTCCAAGGGCTGGTTCGTATTAACCGGCACAATCTGGAAATCGGAGTCGTAGTTGTTGTTTGCCTTGATATAAAGTCTCTTTACAATTGCCATACTTTGATGTTGGAGTTGTTACTTATCTTAAGGTACCAGATTGAAGTAAAAAATTGTTTTCTTTATAATTCTTTATAATCCGTTATGTATTTTTTTAAAAAAAGAAAATGTCTTGTTTAATTTTTCAGAGAATTCACCAAAATGGTCGATGGTTATTTGTATCTGTTTATATTTGTATGTATCTATATTCATCCATATGTCTATGTGTAGAAAAATGTGTTAGAAATATATGCAGATCATTTTTTTGGCTGGGGTAATATTTAATTCAGTATTTAGCAATCAAAATTAATAAAGGGGTGAAGAAATTGGAGCGTGCAAAAATAAGCACAAGAAAGAGGGGAAGTAGAAGAAAGCTAGAGTGAGGACGACAAAGCAAATTAATCAGAGGTTTCTTTCTTTCTAAGCAATAAACCTTCAGAAAAATTTGAAATAAAAGGACGGAGATATAAAAAATATGGACAAGATGAGATTAATCGGAATAGAGTTATTAGTATTGAATTTCTATACACTTGTAAATATGTATAAATATATATATATGTGTATATACATGTATGTATATATAATTGAGGGAGTTGGAGCTCAAGTGGCGAAATGTGGATGAGATTGCTAAGTCGTTATTCCCACGCTTTTTGTGTAATTGGGCAATCTACAGATAGTGAGACCTATTCCACAGACAAAGTTGCGGATTTGTGCTACCATATGGACAGATAGCAATGTAGAGACTTTAACTGTAACCACCTCGGGGGTCTCCATCCATCTATGCGCTTATTATATTGTCATATGAATTGGAATAAATATGGAATAATCCTAAACAAAAAAAAATAGGAATAGAATAGGAATGAAATAGGGAATAAAGTGAAATTGGAAGGCAATGTTATCTAAGACATAAATACCCGAGAATATTTCTATTTTTCTTTAAGCATCTTGCTCGGGCATATCCAAAGTGCCATAATTTATATATATACATATATATATATATATACATAAATTTATACACACACATATATATATATTGCAAGAATAGAGCTTTTATTCTCCTACAATAATGTCTAGTTTTATTGTTAAGTGGGTTACAAATCGTCTTTTGAAAGATAACCAATGGAATAGATTTGGCGTTGAAGACCCATATTACCAAGATGTCGTAGTCGATGTCAAGAAAAACGGCGAAAAAAAATACAAAAAAGTTCCTCGACCAATTCCCGAAGGAATCTCCAAGCAGGATGTTTCTGTTTTAGAGCAATTCAAAAAGAAAGCTTATCGATACGACTATTGGTTTAAATTGTTTGGCGTGCAATTCGGATGGACAAATCTTGTGAGTATTATCCCTGTGGTGGGTACAGTAATACAGACATATTGGTCGCTCAACTTGCTCTTGCTTGCAAGAAGAATCAATGATGGATTGCCGTTGGATTTGCAGTTGTTATTTGTTCTTAATATTGCCATTGATTTTGGATTGGGGTTAATCCCCTTTGTTGGAAGCATAGTGGAGATTGGATATAAAGCTAATTCCAGAAACTACTTGTTGTTAGAGAAACACCTTATAAGAGTTGGTGAGAAAAATATGGGTATAATCACGCAGGAAGAGGTGAGACCTGGTTTTATAAATGACAAAGTGCAGCCCTTTATGGATGAAACTTTAAAGGAAAAAGTCATCCCTTTTGTCGATGACACGTTGAAACCTGGAGCAATCAAAGCTGGTGAGCAAGTGCTCGAATTATTGCACAGAAAACCAAGAAGTACCAGTTCTTCGTCTGAGTCATCAACCGCAAAGCGGACCAGCTCAGCCGCAACTACTACTCAGACAAATGCTACAGTAACTACGTCTTCATTGAACCCCAGCGATGTTGATAATGATGATACGAGGTCTATTCGGAACTTAAGAGATCTCAATGAAAAGAACAGAGCCACAGAATAAGCTCATTTGAATGATAGCAAACTATGTATTCCTCTAACATCTTCTTTTTCACTAAAAAAGAAAAAAAGAAAAAAAGAAGAAACAAGTAAGAATACAATTAAAAAAAGATTATACTTTTCATGAACGTTTAATCATGTAGATATGTTATTAAATCATTTTTTTAAAATTTGTAAAATTTTACAAGTCCAAAATTCCTACCAAGTTCCGAACCGTCTCGCATATACCTTTGAAATAGCTTCTTAACTTTGACTATACCGTACCTTTGTCGTATTTTCACTGCTTTCTCAATGTACCTCTATAGTATGCATTCGCTCTACGTCTTTGCTATTATTGTTAATTTTCCTATACTACTCTTTTATTATACGGTGTCATGACTAGTTCGCGAAAACGAGGCGCGGCGCGCGCTGTTAAAAACATACTCACACTTTAGAAAACTTTATCGGTCCAACTTGTTTTCTCGTATCTTTATGTTAATTTTTTCTCTTTTTTTCTTTTATTCATTTTTTTTTCTTTTATCTTCTTCAACCTCCAATATTAAATTCTACAATCTCATTAAGCGATTGGATGTCGGAAGAAGACAATCATCACGAGCAGCACCAGGTACATATCCAAGATCAGAATCAAGGGCATGCCCAGGATCAGCATCAGGACATAAATCAGGACTTTACTCAGGAGCAAAATCAACCTCCTAGTGACCTCGATTTGTTCATTCATGCTTGTCAAGAGGGCGAGCTCGATACAGTTCAAAATTTAATATCAACCGATGCGGTTGGTGTCAATGAAACAAAAGATGATGGCATCACTGGCTTGCATTGGGCTTGTATCAATAATCGACTAAAAGTTGTCAAAGCCTTGATTGAAAATGGAGCTGATCCAAACATCAAAGGTGGGGAATTAAATGCAACTCCACTTCATTGGGCATGCAGGAATGGTTTAGTTTACATTGTAGACTACTTGATCTCAAATACACTGGCTGACCCGAACTTGCGGGATGCACAAGAGTACAACGCGTTGCATTTGGCTGTTCATAGTTCCAATATCATGCTAGTTGCTTATTTATTGGCAAGCTGTTGTGATGAAAATAGTACTAAAAAGATTTATGTCGATGAGCCGGATGGGTCTAATCGTACAGCCTTGCATTGGGCAAGCTACCAGAATGACATTTTTTCAATCGTTGCATTGCTCAAGTACGGTGCTGATGTCACCAAGATTGATGACCAGCAATTTACTCCATTGCATTGGTCATTCATGAGAGGTTACAAGAATGTCATGAAGACATTATTGGAAGCTGGCTCTGACATACACGTGAAAAATGATCAGAATAAAGATAGTTTTGGTGTAGCACAAGACATGGATTGTCTATTCACTTGGAAAAAAGTATTATTAGAGTGCGGAAGAGATCCAAAAAATGATTGGAAACTTAGAGAAAATTGGATACAGCCACGAATGGGTAAGATTATTACGTTTCTTGCTCCTTACATCCTTTTGCCAACCGCACTAGCAATTTGCACAACATCAACTGGACTCGCTTTTCCAAAACTTTTTCTAGCAGTGTCGTTGTTTGCAGGTGGGATTTTTTTGATCAAGCGTTTTATCATTTCTACTTATATTTATGGAGACAACGAACTTCCAAAAAGTCCCATCCTTGCTGGCATTTTCTCCGCTACTGCATTTTGGTGCATCATTGTCTGGCTAACAAGAATTCTTCCTAGCATTGTGCTTAAAAATTTCATTGCAAACGTTTTGCTAGGTGTGGTAATTACAGTTTTTGTTTGGTCGTTTTTCAAAGCAATGTTTATAAATCCTGGCTTTGTTCCTATTCCAACCGATAATGCTGTAGTTTACCAACAAATGAAGGATCTCATATCCCTTGGCAAGTTTGATACCGACCATTTCTGTGTCAACACTTTTATGCGCAAGCCATTACGTTCTCGTTTCTCAAAACACAATAAGAAATTAGTGGCAAGATTTGACCACTACTGCCCCTGGATTTATAACGAGGTTGGGGTGCGAAATCACAAACTCTTCATTACATTTGTTTATGCTTTGAATGTGGCAATCCTACTTTTTACGTATCTTTCCATCAAACATTTTGACTACTTGAAAGACAAATCTGGATACGACTCCGATGATGAGGAGAATGAAAGCTTTTTTTGCTCGCTACTCGGCGATGACTTGTGTTATGGTTACAAGAATCACCAATTCCATTTCAACTTGATTGCTTGGTGTCTTATGCAATACATCTGGATTGCATTCCTTTGCGTTGTTCAAACATTCCAAATATTGAAGGGACTTACGACATGGGAGTTGAGCTCGTTGAACTCTCGTGCAGCGAGCCGCCATCGCTTCAACCACGCCACTGTACCTGACACATTTGAAAATGCTGGAAATGCACCTTCAACAACAATGTCCATGAACCACAAGCACAAAGATTTCCAAACATGTTTGCATTTATTAGGAATCGATCAGTTTGTGTTAACTGTCAAGATGAGCATTGCTTCTATATTCAAGAAAGATAGTCAAACACAGTATGATCCCCTTCATATAGTTATTCCTACCGATTATGGTATGAAGCAAAACTGGTTGGACTTTTGGGTCATTGGGGAGATAAAGTGGAGAAATGTGTTTTTCTTGCCAATTGATGGTGAAAATAACTTGAATGGCAAGGTTGTAGATTATTATAAACTTTATGAGTACCCATCAAAGGATCCAGGTAGTTCAGTATAGACTTTTATAGCACAATAAACTGGAAAACTAACAAACACCAATACATGTTATAGCTGTCACTCACTCACTCACTCACTCAAAAAAATCAAGATTGTAACAATTCAAAAAAATCAAATGGTAGCGCTGATGCAATGAAAGATGAAAGAGAGAATGAGAATGAGAAAACAAAACAAAACAAAACGAGCTGGGCGGTGTTTACTCTGTGACAATAGAGCGATGAGCTAGAAAATCTTGCATATGAGAGATGAGGTCGCTAATTATTCATTTCAACAATCTTAAAACAAAGTCGAAAAACGCCAATTCGAAAAGTGCAATCAAAAAACATCCATCGCTAGACGGATTGATCCTTGATAACCGCTTTCCAAAGCAGCCAATCTAAAAAGTGGTCGACTAAACAACATGAGGTCAAATTGACTATAGTTACATACAAGAGATACTTTCAACGACCAGTCATTAAAAGTCTCTTTTGTATAAACTTGTCAGACAGCCACTTACACCCACCTTTAAACAATTTCCCCCAAAAAGGCATAAAGTAAAAAGGTCAAGATCATTGCTCCTTCGCAATTACAGTAAAGTAATTGGCTAACAAGGCAAAACAAACTAGATGACTAGATTATCGAGAACCATAGTCAAGCAAAAATTGTGTTTCTCACTCTGAGGGTGTAAGGGTAATCATAACTCATCAACCAAGTTGGATTCAGTGGCTCTTTTGAAGAGTCAAAGAGGGACGTCTACTATAGAAATGATCCTATGAAGTACGTCGACAAAGAAAAAAGAAAAAGAAGGGGAAAAAGATTTTAGAAAAAAAATTGAAAAGATGAGCTCCTTTTATATTGTTTTTTTTGTATGTGCGCTACCTTGACTAGAAATAAACGTTTATACGCTACCATGTGATTGAAGACCACAACAATAGGTCAGGTGGATATACCAATGTATAAAACAATGTAAGAAGTGTGTTTAGTTGTAGTAAACAAGCTCAGTGCCATCTTTCATCTTCCCCCTGCCAATTTTTTATTTCCTATTGTTATTATTTCTTTCTTTAGACATTTTGGCAACTGTGCAAGTACCTACAGTGGAGAAACCTAATAGGAAGCGAAAGAAACAGCTACATTGAACATGGGTGGCGAGGATAAGATATCCGAAGCCGAGCCACAACAATATCAACAACAACAACAACAACAACAACAACAACAACAACAACAACAACAACAACAACAACAACAACAACAACAACAACAACAAAAATATCATCATCATCGGCAACCACAGCTGGTGGAACAACAACTACAGTATCAAGAAGCAGAAAAGTCGCATCAGCTAGATTTGAATGTAGCCGATCATGATCACAACCATGTGCAGCAAAATTCAGGCAATTTGAATAATGAGGATGACCTCGATCTTGAAAGTGCGATAGCCAATGCACTTGATGGAATATTTGGTCAGGCTCCAGAATTATCGCATAATCAAGAGCCTATTCAAACAAGTCAAGAAAATAAGGATGAAACAGATTTGCAGGTGACGGAGAAAGGACTGTTGCCAGATAGTTCTACCGAGATGGCAATTGTCTCACCAAAAACTGCTCAAGCATCGTTGCAATCAAAAAGCGATAGTAAATCATCTGAACTGGTGCCGTATTCTGAAAATGCCGACACTGGTCGACCGCATTTTACCAATACCGGACAAACTCAAGATGAACATGAAGATTTTGATGACGAGCTTGAAAATGCAATTGGCTCTGCTTTTAGCGGGTTGTTTGATAATGTCAAACTTCAAAATCCTCCACCCACTGAATCAACATCACAAACTAATACTATACAAGACCCAAACATGAACTTTCAAGAAGAATCTGCTGTACCTAGTTTCTCAAATTCTGAAACAAAATCGACTACTGCGGCTTATATTTTTGAAAATGACAAGAATCTGGTAAAGAAACCACGAAATAGTGTTGTTGAAACTATCAATGACTCTTACGGTAATTTGAAGCAGGCTTCAAATGGTTATAGTGGCGAACGTGGTGCCGATGCTGATAATACAAACCATAATGAAAATAATAATAACAATAATAGTCATGATAATCATATTATTATCAATCATACTAATAATAATAATAATAATGATGATGATGAAGATGATGATGATGACTTGGAGAATGTCATTGGATCAGCTTTGAGTCTGGTGTTCGGCATCCGAGAACTTTCAAAACCATCTAGTACTTCTCTGGAAAAGACGAGAGTTGACACCAATGAAACTAATAACATCTTGACCCAAAACATTTCCGCCCCCGAAACCGAAACTGCCTCGAAACCACTTGAATCTACTGGAAATCAGAATGGTGCTAATGCCTATAATGTTGACGATGACGAACTTGATCTTGATGCAGCTATAGGAGATGCTTTCAAACTGATCTTACCTTCACGATCAATCGATACTGTACCCGTCGATACAAAGAGCAGTGGACAATTAATTGAACCTGTTAATGCGCAGTCCACACAGTCAGTCCAACACGCATACTCAACTACTTCAGATAACCACTCAATGCTACATCAAAACCTGACAATAGGTGACAAAGTAAATGATGAAGATTTGGATCAAGTAATTGCTCAATCAATTCAAGAGGCACTTAAGGCCAAACGAAGTACTGACATTAATACCGAAGATATGGAGTTGGCTATTTCGAGTGCGTTTGAATTTGCATTAAAGAATGCCCAAGCACCTGCTTCCGCAACTGACCGTGCTCCAACTTCAGCCGGTTCATCTAGCCGTGTGGAATATTTGCCTACGAAACTGTCTACACCTTCGCTCTATGATCAACAATCTCAACAGACCAATGTTTCTGTTGGTAGGAATGCTGAGATCCAGGAAAGCGGATCACCAGTTCAAGTGAGACAAGGACTCTCCCCATCTCATGTCAGTCAACCTGCACATGCTTCTGATCCAACTCAAACCCCTACATCCTTAACAAATCAGATTGTGGGCTCCGTCAAAGAGGGTACAGACTTGGAGCTGCTACAAATTGGAGAAATAATTAAAAGTAGTATAGGTGACATGGCAAAAGGAGGTTCAAATAAACCGTTGCTGACATCTTTGAACAACTTGAAAGCGAACGAGGCAAATTCTGCTCTCATTGATACTCCTAAACATCAACAAGTGCTTAAACCAAGTACCTTTGTTCCGACTGAATTAAAACAGACTTTTCCGCTCGACTCGTCACAGAGAGTTTCAAATAAGAAACAAATCAATTCTACAGAACTGCAACAACAACAACAACAACAACAAGAACAACAAGAACAACAACAGAATCAGAAGCAGCAAGAAAGGCATCATCAGTCTCAACGCCCACCGCTAAAGGAGATTACACGTCCAACTATTTCCGATGTCACTAAAAAATCACTTTTTTCCAATGCAGACGTGAAATTGCAAATTTCATCTGTAATGGAGACTTTGACCTCAAAAATCAATAGTGGGGAGCTCACTGACTCTGAAATTCTTCTTGCAATTCGACAAGTAACTGAAGAGATAGCCGCTGGCGGTTCACTCTCACAATTTTTTAAAAGTCCCATGACAATTGAAACTTTCAAGAAAAATTGCACACCGCTTGAAAAAAGTACCATTAATAAATCTATACAATTAGCTTGCGCCTTTTTGAGCAAAAGCCTGGAGGGTGAACCAGTCCAAGATAAGGCTGAGACATTATTGTATAATTTCCAACGGAAACTTAGTGACTCTCCTACCTCCACTTTTATTGCGCCCCAGCAAGAATTGTCAGAAGAAAAAATTGAGTACCTATCAGTTATCTGCAATTCTGTATTGAACACGTTGGTTGGGGGGTTTCCATCGTCCGTTTGTACTGCGGATATCATTGCAGTGATTGATACGTTTCGTTCAAATTCTCCTGACGCTCGAAAACGAACACGTATGGGTAATAGGGAACGGAAAAAGCGATGGAGAGAAGAGAATGCCGAGAGAAATAAGGACAATGAGTTGAAAATGAGGGTTGTGAAAAAGGCAAATGCCAAATATGGTTCTGAAGACAGTAGGGAAAAGCTCGCTTGGATTGAAGAAGAGTTTTCAAAGAGAAAAGCGAGACGTCTGGTTAAGCCTCTCAACGAAGAAAACAAAGTCGAAGCTAGTCTAGACCCGGAAGCATCTGCTACAACTATCAAGAAAGAGAATGAAAAAACAGCAACTACAACTACAACTACAACTACTCCAACAACAATGAAAGATTCTTTTTCCTCTTCTTCACCATCATCTTCCGCATCTGCAAAATTTAATTTTTCCAACGAAAAGGCTTTATCAAAAACCATTGGTGATGTCTTCAGCCTTTTATTCAAAGATGCTGAGGGAAAGAAAACTTCAGCTCACTTTATTGCTATATCGGCGTTGATTGCATCCATATCGTTGGTTTCTGTCGATTCTGCAGAACAAAATCAAGATACTATAAATGAGGTTGTGACTAACATTGTAAAAAGTTTATTGGATCGAACCTATAATGGATTCAACTTGCTCACAAAGAGTTCCAACACTGAAAACTTGTTGCTGGCCAACAAGAAACGGAGCCATATTACCGATATTTCCCCATCCAATAAAATGGTAAAGATAAACGCAAATGAAGGTCAAACTTTACAGAGACCTGTGAATACCAAAACCACGACCCCTTCCTCTATTCTAATTAACTCCAATTTCAATTCTAACCACATCAGTAACCCCAGAATCCCCAATGTCAGCTCGCACATGATCAAACTTAGCAGGCCATCCTTTTCTGATGTACAAAAATCAAAACCAAGCTTACATGTACCAACTATTTCCCCATTTATTTCTCATAAGGTTTCAACGACATCTGGGGTTTCGGGCGCGGGTGCAGGTGCGGGTGTGGGTGTGGCAGCGACATCGACAGGGGCAACGACGACAACGACTCGTATTAATGGTCATTATACTTTAAATAAGCCTAAGGCTTTCAAGCCCTTAGCTTTTAAGAGACCACAAAGTGAGAGAACTAAGTCACCAGGATTGTATACTTCATCTATTTAAGAAAAAAAAAAAAAAGAAATGAAAATCAAGAAAGGAAGTGAGAATGAATAATAACCTTTATAAACTTTTTCAAATGATAGCAGCAGTTTCTTTGCGTAGCCATTCCAATGCTCTGTGCTCTCCTAATTCCAATAATTCTTTTTCAAACTGCTCTCTTATGGATTGGTGGTATCTGTTGATCCACTTTAGCTCGACGCTCGACAAGTGTTGCTTATCGATCAAATTCTGGCAAAACGGAACTTTTGTCAAATAAGAGAATCCAAGATAAGGTTTTCCATTCCTTGCTTTACCAAATGCTTGATCGAGTTCAATGATCTCTATTTCGCTCTCGATTCTGAACCCGACTTCACCGTCAATGTAATAACCTGGTTCGTTTGAAGTAATGACACCTGGTTTATAAAGATTTGTAGTACTAGAATTATTCGTGCCTCTGGATGCAGTCAGAATATAGAATGGTCCCTCGTGTACTAGCCCAAAGCTCCCTATTCCATGTCCAACACCATGGTTAAAGTCCAAGCCATGGTTCCATAGCGGTTGGCGAGAGTATGCATCCAATATTACTCCGGTGTTGGGAGAGTCTGCCGGGAATCTTGCAGTTGCTATAGCCAAATGTCCCTTTAACACCAAAGTGTAATACTTTTTATAGTCTGAAGAGGCGTCGTCCCTGCCAAAATAATAAGTGCGTGTTATATCTGTTGTTCCTTCAAGGTAATGTGCACCTGAATCTATAAGGTACACCTTCTTGGGATCAATGATAGCATTGTCGTCCTTGGTTGGCGCATAATGAATAATTGCTGCATTTGCACCAGACAGTGAGATTGTCTCGTAACTCAATCCTTTAAAATTAGGTATTTTGCGTCGAATATCGTATATTTTACAAGCTGCATCGTATTCGGAGACTTTAGCCCTTTTTGTAATAAGATGGTGTTGCAACCAAGATGAAAAAATAATGAAAGCTAATGAGTCTTTATGCTGAGCCACCTTGGCGTTCGATAATTCGACCTTGTTTTTGAAAGTTTTTAAATTTGCAGCAATAGAATGGTGTATAATTTTGAATAATGAAGGGATTGCTTGCATCAAAGCATACGGAGTGGACGATTGCGATGGGAGTACGATAGTTGGTTTCTTCTCATCATTACCAGCCTTCAATTGAGAAATATCATAATAGAACTGGTTATATTCCTTGATAGTCAAACCATCCACAGATGACAAATGCTTCTGTAACGAGTGATGATCTTTCGGAATCTTGACAGGGTTGATATAAAGATAAACCTTAGACAAAGTGATAACACTATAAGCAAAAAACACTGGACTAAAAGGAATATCGTCATCACATCTCAAGTTGAACAACCACGCTATGCTATCAAGTTCAGTCAAAATGTAAAAAGACGCACCAAATTCCTGCATGGTGGTTCGTATTCTTGTAACTTTCACATTCGTATCTTCTCCCGAATATTCCAATCCAAGCTCATAAACAGGTTGTTGTGATCTAGTTGGCTTTTCCTTCCCCCAGACGAGATCAACAAGATTTGCCTGCAACGATGGACGAAACGCGAAATTGTGCGCTTTTGCTTGTTTTTCGAAAAAGTTACCAACTGCGAAGCTGAGCGTCCTTCCGTCGCAAGAGATAACAGAGCTGAATGTATTGTTTGCAGCTAATTCAATGGCAAGTTGAGTCCATGGCTTAACTCCCTTTTGCCCTTCCTTAATGAGCTTCCAGTGTCTCCCATCTAGTTGCTTTTCTGCTTGGAGAAAGTACCTTCCATCGGTAGACAAATATGCATCACCTTGTAATGTGCTCGGATTTGTCAAAGTAATCAACACTACTCCAGCACTCCCGGTAAATCCAGAGATGTACTCGCGTCGCCTGTCAGCCAAGGCAGTATATTCCGATTGATGTTCATCCTCAGAAGTAATAATATATACTCCAATTTTATTCTTCAGCATATATCGCCTCAATTTCTTTAGCTTTAGGCCAGCATCGTCTTTGGAAACTGGTAATATCACGGGGTTTACAACATATGGTAGATCAGGTAAAAATTCCAACGCATTCTCCGCGTCTTTGTCATTCATGCTATTTTCGTCATCCAAAGAATCTTTCTCAGTTATCTCATTTCGAAAATTGTTTTCATCTTTGCAAGTATCGGGGACTGCTTGGTTTACTTCCGTCCTTGGTATACATGTTGAGAAGGGGTAAAGCAAGTATTTTAAAGGATCTAACTTTGAACTGCTGGCTGGTAATCCCTGACTCTCTGCATCTATTGGATTCAAGAGCGGTAGCTTCTCCTCCAAAGGCATATTATCGAAATTAGTAAGGTAAATAAATGCTGCAAACTAATCCGTTTAAACAGATGCTTATTGAATTGAATGAAGATACTTATTCCTTACGGTGTACTAATTGCCTTTTCTGATATATGAATCTGTCTATCTATCTATCTGTCTATCTATCTATTTATTTATTAATTAATTTGTTTCTTTGTTTGTTAATTTGTTGATTTATTAATCAATTTATGTGTGTGAGTTTGTATGTGTGCTTGTAGGGTCTTGTAAGAAACAAAGCGGTGTTTATAGTCCGAGAAAATAGGGTGGCTCTTTACAAACAAAACATTCGGCTTATCTTAAAAAAGTGTGGCGCTTACTTTCGTCTTGTTAAACAGCTTAGAGCCGCGTAAACTCCTGGCTCTGTGTTGCTCTAAGATATCGCTACCAAAATTTGTCAACGGGTCCAACGTAAGAAGAAGAAAAGAAGAAGAAGAAAAAAAAGGAAGAGAGAGAAAGTGAGAAAGTGTGCGTGTGTATACGTACAAGCGTGAGAAGAGTGTGCGGGAATGAGAGTGTATGTGTTTGTGCGTAGGTGCGTTTATGGATGTGTAGTTGTTTAAGAGAGACGCACTCAATTGTCGTGTAACTACTAGGGCCATTCATATATTCATTTATTCATTTAATTATTCATTCATTCAAGTCAAGTCAAGTACAGGTCATTACTGATTGCACAATACCTGAAAGCCACTTACACAGTTTAATAACTTGATGTTTAATTTAGTGACAAGGGTCCAGGCTGCTGCCAATCAGGCATTAACTTCGGCTAGTATTATAGCTGGAATTGTTATTCTAGCCACCTTTTTCCAATTGTATCAGAATGATGTATGGAATTTATCGACAACTTCAATCACCAACATCGAGCCCAAATCCAGCATTAAGTACTCCTTCCAATATGGCTCGGTGAATCGAAAACCGAAAGAAAATGCTAAAATAACATTTGATTTAAAAACAGACCTCAGTGATTTATTCAATTGGAATACTAAACAAGTTTTTGTCTACTTGACTGCTGAGTACCCGGGAAAATCTGATGGTAGTTTAAACAAAGTGACTTTCTGGGACAAAATCATTAAATCTAAAGATGATGCTGTGTTGGATTTAAAAGGCCAAAGAAGTAAATATTCAGTTTGGGATGTTGAGAAGGGGTTTAGAGAAAGAAATGCCACTGTGAGATTGGAGTGGAATATCCAGCCACATATTGGGCCATTAGTTTTCGGAGAAACGGGCGATGTAGCCTCTTTTAATTTCCCTTTACCGCCAAGCAAATAGTCGAGAAATAATGAATTTTAAATGATAAAGTATATAAAATTCTCATAAATCATATCAAGTGAAATGAAATAAAATCAATTGAAAAAAAGTGGACTCAGTATCAATAAAGGTTTTAATTCAGGAGAACAAACCTGTATATATATATATATATATATATTAAATGGTTTGGAAAACTAAACTAGAGAAAATATCAAATACATAACATTATAAACTATCAATTCAACAAATTGAATTATAAAGAAAAATAAGTTGGAGGGGGGGGGAAGGTAAAAAAATTAAAAGTAAAAGGAGAAAATTATAATACATGCGTCTATTTACATGTTAAAAGTATTTCCCAGTTCACCAATCGAATCTGATTTCACCCGCTTCTCGACTCTATTCTGTAGTTGCATCTGTCGTAAATGTCGCAGCTCATTTGACTGATGCAAACTCTGTGACTTCTGTGACTTCTGTGACAACTGCGAGAAATGGAGCATTGGAGTCAAATCAAGTTTAGCATCTTTTGATATATAAAAATCAATATTTTTATCTGTTTTTAGTAATAGATATTTGAGTACATCCTTTGATTTTTCAATTCTTATAGTTTTCTGATCTCCAAACCTCAGTTTGTTCCTATCTGGTAGTTTGGTTTCCAATGTTCGATAGTAACGGTCAATTTCAGAATTGAATCGACTCAACATTACGTAGAACTCTGACTTTGATGAATACAACTTCATAGTCTTTGGAAAGTTCAATTCTAGATATCGAACATCTAAATTTCCCTCCATAATCTCTTTTTGAAGTGTGATTTTCATGGTCCTAAAGGTGTTTGCAACTAAATTGAGTCCCTTGATACGACGACTTGGGTTAAAGTAATCTATAAATTCAAATATAGTCATTGAACTTCCAAGAAAAGGATCTTCGCCTATATTGAACAAGTACCCGCGACTACTCCTAAGAAAATTAATAATATAATCCTTAGGTTCGAGTTGTTCACGAGTTTGATTTAAAGGTTCAATATTATAAAATTTCGAAAGGATTGAAAATTTCTTCTCCACCGCTTCATCGCCGTATTTCAGTGCCATGTGCAACATACAAAGCTTATAACAAAATCTTTTCTTTTGATAACGGGTTAATTCCGAAAGATTTGTATCCGCGAGATACTTTTCAATAACTTTCAATATTCGATCGAGGTCACGATTCGGAGACTTCAAACAAGTATCAAGGAGTTTGTTATAATCAGAATTTGGCATAGTAACTCCTTTCAATAACAAATCGAGAACCTCGTTTTGCAACTTTTCATCTAGCGTGCCATTTAAATTCATATGCATTTGTATCATTTCAACCAAAACTTCCCCAAATTCTCGACTAAAGAAAGGTGGTATTACAAACGGCTCATTCTCTGGTGAGACATTTTGCATGTAATTCAACATTTCCGAGTATTGATTATACGTTTCAGTTAAAAATTGAGCATACTCTTGCGTGCTCTTTCTTTTCAAAATCAATCTTTGCATTGAATTTGTTCGAAGCTTTAATTTCAACGGAAATGCATCTTTTTTCAATTTCTTTTGGCAACCAGCTAAAAATTGCTCAACAATCTCATCTGCAATCTCTGCAGGTACATTCTTCTGGAACTGGAGAACAACTTTTGATAAGGAAACACAATTCTGTTGGAAATCTAATTTGACGTCTGTAGCTGGATTTTCATCGAAAACGCCGTAATTACGCAAAAGCTGCTCTAACATACGTTTTGATCGTCTAAACGTTGGCTCTTTCTTAGAATCCATATATGTCAATGCCCCTAATACGTAGTAATAAGCTTCTGCTGTTACACGGATATTCCTCTCTTTCATTAGTTTGTGGATTCTCATAACCTCAGGTGGATTAAATTTCTCAAAGCTCAGATACAAACGCAACAGAGGTAAAAATAACGCGATGTCATATTTCATATGGCGCTGGTCTTGGATTAAAGCAGCAGTCGCTGCTGCCCTTCGCAGGTGGCCCCTCAATTTTCGAATACCTCTTTCTCTACTAAATTGCTTAGCTTGATTGTTCAACAGATCCATTATTCCTGCTAAAAATTCAACTCCACCAACTTGTGCTTGGAACATAGAATAGTGTTCGTTTGACCAACTAGCAAGAATGAAAAATATACGACGCTCAATAGAACGTTTCAAGTTTAATGGCGGGTTCAGTTGTAGCCACATTGTGTAGTTGCGCAATTGCGAAGAATATATGCGGAAATCAAAAAAGGGAATTGCAGAGTTTCCATGTGCCTCAAATGCTACTTCTTCTGCCTCTGCAAATCTTCCGAGCGTAGATAATGCGTGGACTATTGCTGAGTGAAACTCAGAACTCTCTCTATTACACCTGCTAACCAAGTTACGCAATCTTTGAAACTCTCTCAACGCACAATTGTCTGCAAAATATATTAGCACTTCTGACAAAAACGAGTCCGAAACAAATTTAACACCAGTTTTGACTTCGTTTTCGAGATAGCTATGAAGTCTTTGCAAGACTTCAGTATAGTCTTGTTTTTCCATGAAAAGCCTCATTGTGAATGGAACAAGGACATGTACATCTTTGTTGGGCGCAGGCGCAGATTTATCTTGTGACAAGCTTATATACTCTTGTAAGAGATTATCAAGACCTGATTGATCCTCATGCCTCAATTTCATTTTCATCAAAGCAGTGAAGACGGCTGCATTGGCATTCATCTTGCGAGCTTTTATGTGGCGATATAGTTTCTCCAACTGGACATCGGCTTTTAGGTATTCCAATGCTTGTATCGCAATCCCATAATGAATAGTACTAGGCAAGTCTTCCTTACCAGCCATCATTTCAAATCTTTTTTGTAACGACTTCCAATCCTTGTTTTCGGCACATAAACTAAGAAAAATTTCCTCTTGTACCCGTGCATCTTGCAAAACTGATTGCTCCAGAAATAAATCAAACACTGCATCTTCATTAAATTTAGCACGGGCTTTCATCGCATATGCTAAATCCAATGGACTCAATGCATCCTCTGTTTTATCTTCTGCCTTCTTTTTCTCACTAAGTTTGAACTTGAATATGATGTTTGTAATTGAAGGTGCCTTGTCTACTAACACTCTCATCAAATGCGTAAAGAACAAACGTGTATCCTCTTTGTCAAACCTCAGCTCCACAATGGCCAAAAGATCATGTAGATACCCATGTAGGCGGCTGATATCGACCGGAGCCAATCCAATTAAAACAAAGATGTCGTCGTATTCTGTATGTTTCGGATCCTTGAACCATTCTTCTGATTCCAATTTGTTTGCAAAATCTAGGAACTGGCCAACTAGTTTAATCTTCACGTACATGGGTTTTGCTGCACGCATGGCCGGCGTGATTAGTAATTTCAAAAATTCTCTTCGCTGCTCAAGAGGAATATCTTCACAAGACAAGTATTTCTCCATTTCTTCTTGGTCAAAGTCGATCTCGGATTCTGAACTATTCCATGTTGCTCGAGCTGCCTGTAATCCTCTATCCAAATAATTGAGGCTTTCCGATGGAACATATTGTAGAATTACCGGCATGATTTTGGTTTGGAAGAATTCATATTCTCCGGTTGCAAGCAAAAGCCGCAACAAAAGATCTCTCCTATTGACAATTTCTTCCATAAGCCTCTGAACTCCCAGAGTGTTGCGGCTTCGGGAGCTGAGAGCTTGCCATATGCTCGCTATAGTTTTCACCCCTGATGCTCTGAATTCGTAGGATGCCTTGACTATGTGATCAAAGTCATCAAGAATCATTGCAATATCCTTGTTGCTAAACAGGCTCGCGGTTTTCAACCACTGAATATATCGGTCATGGTCTTCGCCGAATATGATCTTGTTGGCCTTGGCAAAGCCGCCACTTAAAAAACTTTCAAAAAACGCCTGACGCGGTGGAGATGGGTATAAGTATTTTGAAACAAACCTCAACTGGGTGTGATTTTTGTTGAATAATGTTGGATAATAACAATTACTTTTTGACATACTCGATGGATTCAATAGAAAATTTTCTGATGTTTCATAAAATGGCTGCGGTCGTGATCGCAATAATCCCATTGATAATGCTCTCCTGATGTGCGATGGTCTCTGTAGAAGAAGAGCAATCTCTCGTCTTCTAGACAACTCTCTGGTGAAAACACTATGGCATCGTAGTCGAATCATTGCAACGACAAACTTTGTTAACTTTCTTCCACTTCTTCTTCTTGTTCTTTTTCTTTTTCTTGTTCTTGTTCTGCTCTCAAAACTGTAAACCTATGTGAGCGTTTGTTCGTATGTATTTATGTATCTATGTATGTATGTGTGTATGTGTGTATAAATGTATATATACAAGAAAGGTTTCGTGGCTAATAGGTGTGTGCTTGGAAAATAAAATCTTACGTTAAATAACGTGTTGCAAATTTGGAAATTTTCGAAGCGCTTATAATTTGTCTTACTATTACTCTCGTGCATACTATGAAGCCTGGGCGAAATTGCACACTTAGAGTAAGACTACAATATCTTCTTCAAGAGATACTTCACAGAGATGAAAAGTATTTGGTTCAATTATGCTATTCATTCATTCATTCATTCATTCATTAAAGTGCCTAATTATAAAATGTTCATTTTCTATATATATGATTCATTCATCGATAGATCAAAGTGAGTCTATACATACATATATATATATATCGACATGTTCACTATATACGTTCAGCCTATTAGTCGCTATAAACATCATCCTCACACATACCTGGTGCAAAAAACAAAAGTTTCAATCAGAGTCATTAAATCAGTTTTTTTATGGTGTAGTCACTGAAGTAAAACTTCTAGTACAGTGTGAATATTGTAAAAAATCATCATAGAAACCTTTTGCAACAACAAGTATGCTGATATAAGAATGATGAAAATGACGTTTGTAGCCACTAACAAAAGCAAACATAGCTAGTGAAAAAAAAAATAGCAGCAGTATTAGCAGTAACATATATAATCTAAACCTTTGAGTTAGTTACATTGTCTCCAGACAAAATAAAGAAAATATAAAAAATTTCAAATCAGATCGTATTCAGAAAAAACGACCTTTCATCAAGTATTCCATAGCCAACAAGTCCAAAATTTTGTACACTAGACCTGCGACTCCTTCTCCCTATTTGTACAAGAGAAGGGGCAAGGAACCAATTATGTCCGCCCGGTCGGTATCAATCATCCTCAAATCTGATCAAATAATAGAGACAATCTGTTTGTTGTTACATACACTAATAACCATTGTTAGTAAAGGAACTTTGAATTCAAAAAAATAAAAAAGAAAAAAGAAAACAAAATTTGATTCATGTATATGTAAATGTGTAGGGATAAAAAATCGGCTCATACAAGGCTGAAACTTAACGATAATGCTTATTGTCAACCTGTGAAAATTCAGTTGGAACAATTGGTAAATGCAATTAATCATCGCCGATTTTGTAAAACATTACAAAAGTGGAAAAATTTAAAGTAAATAAAACATACTTTCATATCAATGGTGACGACAATAGCCTTAATGGCTATGTTTCTTGAAAGAAGGAAGAAAAATAAGTGGACCTTGAGTGTTGGAAAAAAAAAGAAAAATTTCTGAGAGAAAGTTTTTAAAAGTCTATTCACTCCATCGCGAGAGCAAAAAAATAAGACGCTACCAAATGTACTTGTAAGTGTCTTCTTTTTTTAGTGTGTGTGTGTATATGTGTGTGTGTATGTGTATTAGTTGTGTTGACTGCTTTCGCACTTGTGAAAACGAGTTTAAAAATTTTCTCCCTTCACCTTATTAACTCTTTACCACGTGATTGTTTCCACCAACCAATTTTGTTTAGCCCAAAAGTTTGCAACATTTTCTTCTTTGGTTTCTCTAATGATTACTGTTAATTTCAACTACTTAGCCTTGCTTTATGTCCCTCCAAAAAATTCTGACTAGAAAATCAACTTATACTACTAAGCATGTAGAGAAGAAGCTTTGCAATGATTAATATACTTGATAATGATGTGTAAGAAGTTGACAATTCAAAAAGCTTATTTCGGCGTTCGACTTTAGATTTTACTTTGACTTCGACTTCGACTTTGACTTCGACTTTAAAGTTTCTTTGCTGATGGTTGAAGGTAAAGTTCAATAGAGAGCAAGAGGAGAAGATGAAATTTCAATAAACATAATAAAATATTCAAAGTACTCTAAGTTTTGATCAGTTAACAAATTTCAATACTGCAGCCAAAATTCCTTAAACACGGGACGCATGTTGGAACAACGATCCAATTGTTTATGTTGTATCACAAACCCTGACTCACATTCTTGTATTCCTTCATTTTGCTAATCAAGCCTCTTCTTCTTCTTCTTCTTCTTCTTCTTCTTCCTCCCATTTGGTGCACAAAACAAGCAGGTTCATTTATGGTTGCAAATAATTTCATTGCGACATAATATTGTATGCTTCACTCGCGACTATAGCATGCGCGGGTTTTGACTTTATTCTTTTGTTTTTATCTTCATTTTTATTTTTACTTTGCTTAAGTAATTGTTCGCTCAAAGGTTCTTAGTGTGGCTCGCGTTAATTCAAGTCACCAAAAGATAGTTCCGTGCTACACACTACATATACATGGACCTGCTACATCTGAAGCTTGTGGAAGGATGGATGTAAAGTTAGATTCCTTTGAAAATGACAACCGACAACTGAGTACAAAATATAAGGAATTGGAGGACGCGTTTGTGGATAGGAATTTCAAACATGAAGTATTTATCAAACAAACATTAGTGTCATCCTCAGCAATATTGGGAATTTTTCCTCAATTTAAAGTAAGACTAAACAAGGAGTTCAGAGGCCTGACGAGCAGCACGTACAAAGATGACGAGTTTCAACTGATATCTGCTCCAACAGAAGACTCTCAAGCTGATGTTTTCGACGAAATGGACATTCTCGAAGAGTTTGACCATAATGAAACAAACACAACAGATTACAATTTCGATCGTGCTATCTACAACGATGTAAATGTATTGGTCAAGCACCTGTCCCTAGTTGTCGACGATATAGAATACAAATTGAAAGCACCGGTGAGGTCTTTTTGCCGGGTTCGTGCCGGTGTTGCACAAGAAGAAGACCATCTCGCCATTACATTAACATCTGGGTTCTTACTTCTTTTGCGTGTATATCACATTCCAAGACAAGTTAGTGATTCAGACTACAGTTATAACCATCATTGCAGCTGTCACCAAAATCACCATCACTATTGTGATATCTGCGATAAGAGAAACATGCATTTGGTGTTTAAACCCTTTATCATCCAATGGTGGAACTTGGTATCCAAGGGCAAGAGCCACATAGATCTACAAACTAGTGGATTTGACTTGAAATCAACGATTCTGGGCAGTGCCACTGTTTCGCTTTCTGCATCCGACTCTTTCAGATTATATGCAACAGCCAAACAGTCACTGAGTGGGATTGTGTTTGAAAGTCATTTAAACGTTGCACTAGGTGGATCCTTGATTGATTCATGCTTTTTGGAGCCACGATATGCAGCACAAACGGATATGTTCTTAACACTTGTGTTTACAGAGCAAAGGCGGTTATTTATAAACTTGTATTCATGGTCTAATTTTTATGGACCCAAGCGCGGGATTGATAAAACAACATTACCATTACGGAATACTTTTGAAATTCCTGTCTTCATTGCACCATTAAACAACAACGGGTCTTTCTTGTTTGTATCTCCGACAAATTTGTTGATTCTTACAGTTCATGATATAATTTCAGCTGAACACGTATTCAAATCAAAAGGAGCCCCATGGACATCATTTCCAACCTCTTTTTACGTTCCAGAATCGAGAGTTTTTATGTCAAAAAACACAAATTTGGATGTTAAATTGGGTTCTAATTCAAATCCAACCAACACAAACATGAACATGAACCAAAGTTTGGATGAAGTGATAATTGCAACAAAAGATGGAATATTGTACTCCGTAGTGGTTGCTGATAATGATTTTGTCTCCATACAGCCAATATTTAAAGTTACAAATGCTATATCAAGCTTTACATTTGAAGCCTCGAACAATGCAAAACTTTATATTTTGTCATTCGCAAGCATCGGTGGTGGAGGCAAGATCCTAAGACTTTGTGAAAAACATGAAAAAAAGGAGAGCAAGGAGAACAAGGAGAAAAATTTTGCTGATGATGATAATGATTATAATGATGATAAAGATAATGAAAATGATGATGGTGATGGTGACGATGGTGACGATGGAGATGGCGATAAGAAAAGAGCTGATTCAAAAAGCTACAAATTTGACATTCACAGCACAATAGAAAATTATGATGCATGGGCACCCGTAGTAGATTGTGTTATGGTTCCTCTGCAACAAGCGAAGAACTCGACTCTACCTGAATGTGATGAACTTTGGGCTCTTGTTGGATTAAATCGCAAGCGCTCGCTCTCACAAATTCATGATGGTTATACTGGCCGCAAGCTTAGAAGCACTTATACCGACTGGAGAAAAGCAAGAAAGACATGGCTGGTGATATTAAATAACACATATTACATCTTTTGTCTGTTGCCTTTTCAAACCATTTTGCTTGAGCTTGATGAAAGTGACAAAATCGACCCAGTAATGGAAATACAAGATCCATTAATTGGAATTACTTCAGATACAGTATTTGTATCGACAATGGGCTTTGGGGACGATGAGATGGTAATACAGATCTCATCCAATTCCATAATATTGAGTAATCTATTTGACACGTTCTTACAACAAGGAGTTGATTACACTATCCTATTTGCCGAAGTTATAGGCCGCATCTTGGTACTTGTGGGAGAATCAAACGAAGGACGTGCAACTCTTTATGCATACATTATTGCTGACCCAAACGAGAAACTGGAATTGGAAATCAATACCAATACCGATACCGATACCAATGTTGATGATATTTTTATCCTTTGGACTACGATTCATCTAGATTCTAATCCTTCTATGCTTAAATCTTACCGCAACAAAGATAGTATGGGATTTGTTTTAGGAACGTATGCAGGGACTTTAGAGTTTTACAATATTGATAAAAACTCGATCTCTCTTGGCAATATTGTACATTTGAAACTGTTTGGCGATTCCTCGCATCAGTGTGATAACATTTCAAGGGAATTTTTCATTCCTAATGATTTCGTTCAGAACAATAATGACCTTGTTTTAGTTGGAATGCAAAATGGATTTGTATTTTGTTTTGACAATAGTCAAAAAAAACCTGTGTATCAAAATTTTTGGAAAATTGGCGAACAAAGTGTTTTGTTCCTCAAAGTGGACTTGAATATAACATTTATTGCTTGTGGGTCGTTATTTTTGTACGATCCTCAGGTTGGTAAGTATCCGCAAAAAGTCAACTTTAACGAACTCCAACCTAGAACCATTGGATCGATGCTATATATGCGAAACACGTCTGTCACTAACAAGAGGTGCCGACTTGCATTGTTTAGAAATAACGGACTCGTCTTGACAGAAGTCTCTATGTATAAAAGGTTCTCGACGAAAAGTATTAGAGTTTCAGAAAATTCAACAAAAGTTCAGTTCTTACCTGCACTTTCATTATTTGCCATTTTTTGCACCTCCAACACATCCTTGAAAAAAGTAAATTTTGTTGATAAAAAAACACTACGAATTGTCAAGCATGTCGAAGAAATTCATTTTTCCAAAAGAAGAAGTAGGAGCAGCCATGTTGATCTGGTGTTTAAGCCGGATGAGAAGCTTCTTAGTTTCTGTGTATGGGAGATTGAACGTAACAACAAAATAACGCACAAGTATCTTGTAGGTACTGCTTGCGTTGATAATGAATCGATGAAACCTATAGGTTATGTAAGGGTTTTGGACATAAAGAGAAATCGATTAAACAAAGAGCAAAGTAGTCAGTTGATATTATCTGAGTTGACCTTGTTTGAGCATTCTTGTCCGGTGCAATATATTCGGCAATGGCGAGGTCAAATTCTTTTTGCCGGTGACTCTTCAATATGGTGTACTTCATATGACGAAACTTTAAAAAAATTCACCACTCCAATTCTTCATAGTGTGTTTCCAAGTGAAATCACAAACTTTCATGTGCAAAACGATATCGGTTTGGTTTGTACGAGTACTGACTCGATTTTCCAAATTTCTTTAGAGCTGATGGAAACTATTGCGGTTAGAAATGACACAATCTTGAAGCCATATGTGGATCAATTGAATTACAAGACTGCTCTTGTTGGGAGCAACAAGCTAACCGGTGAGATATCCATAATGCAAAATGGTCATATTGCATCGTCATCATCATCATCATTACCATTATTACCATTATCATTTTCATCGTCGCTGGCGATGGGCATCAGCCATAAGCAAAGAACCTTTAATTCTAATATGAATCTTAAGATCCCCGGTATTGCAAAACTTTTTGCTGCAAAATTGAACAATCCGTGGATAGCAAAGGAAATTGGAAATCAGATGCTGAAATCCGACGAGGACATAACAATATTGTGTATCACTGTAAGTGGATCGGTCATTGCATTACGATCCGTCAAGGAAGATTGTAAAGAGTTGCAATTAATCACCCAGAGTTTAAAGAATAAAGGGAATTCATTTGAAATACTGATTGAAGAATATTTGCAAAAATTAGATCGTCCATTAAAAGGGAAGTTGGCAGGAACTGGCTTGTACTCGTTAAACAAGCCTTATTTTGAGTTTGTTAGAAATTACAAACTTGAAGATGAAACTATTGAACAGAAAAAAGAGAGAAAAAATATTGTTCTTGATTATGATTTGGATGAGGTATCAACAGTAGCATTTTCTAAAATTAGTCTATAAAAGAAAGGTAATGGAAACAAAGAAATAAAATGGTTTATTTAGTTCAGTCCAAAATTTTTGTAGCGTCGGTATTGGCATCGTTGTCACTTTTGTCGCCATTGTTATGGTTATCTGTAGTCGTGGGCGTAGTTGCGTCGATGTTAGCGGAGGCCATATTAGTTGTAGCTGTAGTTGTAGCAGCAGCAGCAGCAGCAGAGGGAGAAGAAGAGGAAGAAGAAGAAGAATCAATTGTCAGTTTTTTCTTCAACCTCTCTTGCCTATATTTCTGAGCCAATGAGACTGACTCTTCCGAGTCATCCTCATTAGCGCCTCGTAGTTCTTGTAATAAATTCTTTGCTCGTGAACTTCGCACCTCAGTTTGTTTCGAGTCTACTGAATCAGTACTCTCGCTTTCTTGTAGTAAAGTCAGGTCATCTTCCGACATTTCAGAATCTCTTCCATCTTTTGAAGGCGAAGTAGACGAGTTGGCGAATTTGCGCTGGTTTTCCAATATTTGTCTTCTCAACATTGCCTTCTTACGAGCAGATGTAGGTTCTCCACGGGCTGGCCCTGCTGCTTTCAATTTTTCCAATAACGAGTCCATGACACCTTCGTCCCCATTTTCGTTGTCCTCGTCATTCTCTGATGCATTGTCGTTTCGCCTTTCTCCCAGCTCAGCTGACAGTTTCTTAGGTGTCTCGAGTAATTTTCTCCTTTGTTCGTATATGCGAATTTCTTCTTCGCGCTTCACATTCTCGGCTTGAACTCGTTTATACTCCCTCATGAAGTTGGTAAATTTGCTCACAAAAGAGTTTTTCACAAACTGGTCAGAGGGGTCTTCACCAAAATAAATCATCAAGTCGTCGAATTGCTTTATAGTGAAATTAGCTTGATCAATCAATAATTGCGCCTTATGACTAGCTCTTGGTAGTGTAGGTAGCACGACTTTCAATACCCTATCCAGAGGGTGGAACTTTGAAATGTCTGAAAGATTCCCAATATCTATCGAGGTTTGGATATTCTTGACTGCCCGGGCATAATCCTTGCAATCGTTGTAAATGGTTTCAATTGAGAATTTTGCAATATCATTACATTTGGCAAGATCATCTAAAAATTGTTG
Source organism: Lodderomyces elongisporus (assembly GCF_030384665.1). Taxonomy (NCBI): domain Eukaryota; kingdom Fungi; phylum Ascomycota; class Pichiomycetes; order Serinales; family Debaryomycetaceae; genus Lodderomyces; species Lodderomyces elongisporus. The sequence goes on from NC_083673.1 coordinate 849,158, forward strand.
AAGCTCTGGGTACTGGGTCCTGATCAATTTTTCAACATAATGTAAAAACGTCATACTATTCTTTTCATCCTTCATAAAACTCAATCTCTGCAACGAATTGAGTTTAAAACCTTTTGCTTGTTTGGAAGTATCATTCATGTAGTTTCCTACAGTCAAGATGATTTCAAAAACGCCTCTCAAGCTGTTAGAGTTTTTAATGCTGTCGACAGACTCATCTATAGCCCTCAATTTCGAAACCAAATCTTCGTAATCCTTTTCATAGTGCGCAACAATAGTCAAAGCTCTATTCCTCGACTTCCAATAGTGTTGCAAATTGTACATCAATTCTAAGAAAATTCGGTCGGGTCTCTTCAATTCGGACGGATCCTTTTCAGGTTTCGTGATATCTTCAACCTTATAGTCGGTTGAGTATGGCTCGAAATTTCGTGCGGCTGAATTAGTAATCTCCGTAATTTCATCTTTGCCAAAAAACTCCAAAACTGAGTGGTTTGTTATGATATCTTTATCACAACGTAATACTTTAGCCACAAATTCCTCATCGGACAATTGGTTAAAAGCATGAAGATTGATGCTGAATTGTTGAGCTACGTCTCTGCTCAAGAAAGAAATCTTATCTATATCCTCTTTCTTTTTTGTGGCAAGTTTCTTTATTTCCTTTGCAGCAAAAATAATTTCAATCTCATCAAATACACCCTTGGACATCAAGTCTGATGCTAAGGTACTAGTGGATTGATTTTTCCAAAAAGAGCTAGTAGCTTCATTATGATCAATTTTTTCCCAATGCAATTGTTTTAGTTTTCTCTTTGGTCGAGGAACATGCTCAAATTGGGGTGAGCTCAAGGATTCAGGTGTGCCAAATGGAGATTTGCGTGTCTTAGAAGCAGACGCAGGGAATGGTGGTGGAGGTGGAGGCGGAGGAGGTGGGCCAGCTATATTTGACCCAACAGACAAGCCTGGTGGAGGCGGTGGAGGCGGTGGAGGCGGAGGTGGTGGTCCTGGGGCCAAACTATTTTGGGACCCAGAAAGTAGAGGTGGTAACGGTGGTGGAGGTGGTGGTGGGAGCAGAGAAGCTACACCTCCAGTGACTTTTCCATTTGAGAACGATGGAAGTGGTGGAGCAGGTGGCGGTGGCGGTGGTGGTGGTATTGATGGTAATGATTTCTCTTGAACAGAAGAAGCAGATGTGATTCCTGCAGACAGGTTTGGTTCTTCTACGGCTTTATCATGTACTTGGCCCTTCGAAGATGAAACCGACCCTTCCTCTTCATTTACATCTGATGACGTAGAAATTGCCTCTGTCATCTTAACTTTATTGCTTAGTTCCTTCAAAAACAGTGGATCCATGCCACCTATAGTTGTTGTGCGGTTAGCCTTTTTATATTCTTTGGATACTGAGCCAGAAACTGGTGTACCCATACTTTCTGTTTTAACTTGACCTTTGACATATTTGTCTTCAATTTTCTTCATTATAGAGTCACGTTTCAGCGTGGACTTTTGGGTTTTGGAAGACTTCTGTTGTGCTGTTTTTTGGGCTGCGGCGAGTTGTTTTCTAAGCTCGTTCCGTAATCTCTCAACTTCACTCAACACTTCCTTCGTTTTATCCTTCATATTATCATCAACTTGAGCCAGTTCGGTGAATGCAAATTGGTCGTCCTCATCACTAAGTGAAAAGTCGATATTGAAATCTTTAAAATTTTGCTCCAATTCACGCAACCTCTCCATTGCAAGATATTTTTGTTTATTGAGTATCGAGCTACTGTTGAATTTCATGATATCGTTGGATTCGCCTTGAAGATTTGAAAGCTTTTTACGAAGGTTATCGAGTTTTATAAGATCGTCACTTCTGACTGGACGCTTATTCTCAGGTGAAGGTGGAGTTGGTGGTAGATACAACTCTTCAAGTTTCTCTTCCTCTTCCTCTTCCTCTTCCTCCTCCTCTTTCTCCTCCTCTTCCTCGTTTTCTTCTTCCTCTTCTTCCTTATTTCCTTCTTCAACTTCAGATTCAGAGGCACTTTCTGCAATTTCAGGCTCCGAAAGTGATTTTGCCTCATCGGCTATTTCTCCAGTGTAATTTTCAAACTCGGTCATTTCCAACTCCCTTGCCATATTCTCAATATCTCCCATTTGATCTCTCAAAGCGCGCAATCTCTTCAGTGGTTCGACTTGAGTACCCAATTGTTTATTATCCAAACGGGATTCGGCTCGACGACGATGGATTTGCCTTTTCAATCTATCAGCCAATTCGGCATTAGACGTCGAAAGTGATACCGTTGTAGTTTTCCCCTTCCGCGATTTGCTCGTCTCTAATTCGCTGCTATTGAGTAAGATGAGAAGCTCTCGCATCTCAAGTTCCAGCTCCTGTTTCTCCTTCATATACTTGGTTTTCAATTCATTCATCTCCTCGCGCGTCTCCTCATTTATTCGACGAAATCTTGAAATCACCAAATCACGCTCTTTAAGATCATTCGTGAGGCTAGTGATTAGCCCATCGGCACCCATAGAAAGCTGCTTGGATATCTCGTCGCGTTCTGCTGTAGCTTCTTCGGCAACTTTACGATAATATTTGACCTCTTCAAGCGCTCTCCTATATTGATCATCGGTACTCATACTCGATGTCAATCTGTTTATGGCAATGTTGATGGCGGTATTTTCATCACTGGTTTGGACAGAAGAAAGATTTTGGACGATATTGTCAAGCACCCTAAGGCTATGGCCCAATTCCCTTTGATCATTTTTCCGTTCACTTTGCGCCAAATATAAGTGCTGGATTGTACTGAGAAAATGGTCTTGTGCTTCTGAGTCACGTATGTTCTCCCACAAGGATCTCATCAACTCAACAGGGTCATTGAAGTTGAGGTTCTCATCTATATTTTGAGTAAATTTCATCTCCTCTTCATCTGCCCTAGCTAAATCAAGATACTGATCCAAGATATTCAGCAAATTTTCTAAACGCAAGTCTTGAAATTTTGCAAGAAGCCTATTGAGACCAGCAGCTTGTAATTGAGCACGCAAATGAATTCGAACCCTAAAGTCAGCTCCATATTGGACAATAATGCTAATTAACAAAAGCGTCGCAATACAATAATCCGGGAAATGATTTTCTTTTGAAGTTGTTCCAATATATTGAGACCTCACTTCTTCACGTTCTCCGACATTTGAGTTGAATTTACCCTTGGCATCAACTGTTCTTTCAACAAGACTAAGCCACACTTCAAACCTCTTACTTCCAAGACTTGGTGGTGGTTTCCTTATAAGATGCCTCTTTTTATTTGAATTATTCTCATCATATTCCTCAAAATCGAACCGAACTTTGTCGTTGAGTGAGTCAATTGCCCTCAAAACTTTGTGGTACCTGCCGCTGTCTTTCAAGTTATATGTGATGATAAAAGTCAATGCATCAGTAGCCAATTTTCTAGTCAATAATCTTGGTGATAATAAGCATCCGCAAACAGCATTGACAAATATATCAACATCTGTCCTAATCCTTTCTGCTCCAAGTTTCTGGTTCAAAACACATTTGAGACATCTCATTATATAATGCTCTTCGTCAAACCTCTCATCCTCAATATTAGAAACACCTCTTTGAGCCATGTCCTCATGAAGTTTCAGTAGTGTAGTCGCCAATAGCGTGTCACCTTGGCAGTCATATACAAAGACCCTAAGCCAGTTGATTGGTTCGCTTCGTAGTTGCACCCACAATTCATTCAATTGTTGTTTTGTTATGCTCTTCAGTATCAATAATTGGGCATATAGTTTCGGTGTATGGGTTTCTTTTTCATTGGCATGGCGAACCTGCCGTTCCTGCTCTGCCTTGTGATTTTGAACTAAAAGCATCCACTTGCGTTCGGTGTCTGAGTTTAACAATTCTCGTGCTGATTGTGGTGCCATTCCTTTGATGTTTAATTTTTCTAGTAAATTTTTAAACATTCTGTCGATCTCAAGCGGAGACGGTTTTTCTAAAGGAAAATTATTATTATTATTATTATTATAATTATCAATTATATTGTTATTATTATTAGCATTATTATTATTATAATAATTGTTATTGTGGTTGGTGCTACCATTGCTATCTTGCAAAGAAGAAACGGAAGCAGCCGGATAGGAAGAAGATGTATCTGTATATGGATTCTTTGTTGAACGACCAAGGGAATTAATTGATACATTGGTGGATTTTCGACTTAAGCTTGTGGATGCATTAGGGGATGTGAAGTTGGTAGATTGTCTGCTCAATCCAGCGCCAGTAGCGGTTGTGTCATAAGGGTTGACTGGGTGCTGTTTAATTGAAGACGGCTTCCCGGACCCAAGAGTAGATATGCTGTATACTGATGATTTCCTAGCATAGGGTGACTGTTGTTGTTGTTGTTGTTGTTGTTCATGAGGGTGATGATGATTATTGATAGTAGAAGTGGATGTATAAGGAGAAGTGTGAGTTTGAGTTTGATAAGGGTTAGTATGCAGCAGAAGCAGTATCTGCAGTGGCAGGTGGTATAGCTGCTCCTGAAAAGGTTGCCCAGGCTGTTGCTGAAAAGACTGGATCAGATGATTGTTATGTGTCAGTCTCCTGCTGTTGGAAGAGTACTGTGTTCCTCCTGAAAGTATACTTGCGGTTTCGCTTGAAGAAAAGTCCGATTGACTTTCGTTCCTCGTGTGAGCTTCCCTCTCTCTGTCTCTTTCCCTGTCTTTATCCCTCTGGCTATCTCGATTTCTTATAACACTAAAGATTGAGTTTGTTGATTTTCTATTTGAGCTGCCGTGACTTGCCTTACTATTTGACGACATAATTGTTGAAAATATAATTTATAGCGCCATATGAATGTAAAAGTTAAGCAAGCAATAAAGAACAATTTTGTGTACTAGAGATGGTATCCAAATACTTAAAATCAGAAGCTAAACAGTTGTTTATACTATCGGAAGTTGTCGCTAATTTGTTTGCCAACGAACAAATCAATCAATCGATAAACCAATGAATATATAGGTGTATTTGTGTATGTATGTGTGCGTGAGTGTTTGTTTATGTAAAGGTGTTTCAATGTAGAACTTGGTTTCACAAATAGTGGCTGAGAACGTTGTTTTTCCTCTTTGAACTGTAAAGTTAGAAAGACTGATGTTGGTGCTTTATTGATCAATGGTGGTTGGGGTATTTTTACTTGTTCAGACTCCACCCTTATTTACGTTCTCTTTCTCTCTCGTTAGCTGTATTCGATAGCAGTAAAACTCAAACACTTGATTATTTCTCATACAACAGACGAATCCTTTTTTTATTTTTTTTTTTCTTCTCGCTCTGGTGGTCGTGTTTTAATTTTTTTTTTTTTCTTTGTGATTTCTACTCTACGCGCTACAAGCTACCCCTACGCCTACTCTTACGTGGATTCACGCTATATTATTCTCCACAACGAACAACTGCGCTTTTCCTTCTTTCCTATTATTTATTCAGAATTATTCCTGGTTTTCCAAATAGAAAGCTTACTTCATTGTAGCATGATGTTTTTTTTTGCATAACCCTAGATAAAGATGGAGAAGCAGCATCTTCATATACGGAAATATATTGGTCGAATGGCCTTGCTATCCAGCATATAGTCAGGTGACAAATAGTTTGCATGTGCATGTGTCAATTGTGATTTTTTTTACTCCTTTGAGACATCCGTTATAGCACAAAAGAGCCAGCACCTTTTTTTTTTTGTAAAAAGTTGAGTGCTACCAAATTAACAAGGCTTTTTTTATTTATATATATATATACATATATAGCCGATCTAATATCTATTACGAATCATCCTGTGCAATATTTTCTTTCCTTTTTTCTTCTTTCAAAAATAAAATAAGAAAAGGAAATTATAAACTTAATGGAGAGAAACATACACTTGTTTTCTTCGAGCATTCTTATTTTCTCCTGTTAAAAGTTAAGTACTGCATCTACTGTATATCCTCCATATTTTCAGCCAACATCTCCAAAGTTTGGTTCAAGTCCTTGTCAATCTTCTCTTTAAATTGTTTGCTCTTAGACTTGCTCCGTTTCAACCCAGAATCTTTCTCCGCCGTAATTGTTGGTGTATTGGCGTTATTTGGAGTCGCCCCGCGACTAGAGATTCGAGATTTTACTTCGTTACTTGAGTCCTTAAATTCTTCGTCTCCCGTATCATCGTCATACTCGTCATCTTCAATTGGTATTCTCAATTTTGGTGCCTTAACAGGGTCTTCTTCATTCTCTATTCCGCCTGTAGTCTTTTCTCCTTCATCCTTTGTGTCTTTGTCTTCATCAGCATTGATACTCAAGTTTACTACTCCGGTAACGGTCAGATTATCAAAATCATTATTAGGTGCTGAGTCAAAGATAAAACTGCCGGGAATATCGTGATCGTCGATAGTGGTTTGGTCTTCAGTTTGATCAATACTGTTCTCCAGAGGGGCAGAATCATTCTGTCCTTCGTTCAATTGAGCCAGTTGGTTATTATGATCACTATGGTTTTGATCGCTATTGCCATCATTGATTATTGTGGAAGTGGTTTTAGAATCAGCACCATCAATGGCCAGTGTCTTTTGCTCTTTGACAGTTTTAGTATGGGACTTATCAAAGCTTTCTCGTACTGTTCCTTGTCTAGGAGAGTTTGGCAAACTATCTTGAACCAATTTTTTCCTCTTTGATGCAGGTATGAGGTGAATAAACAACTCGTGGTTAACTTCATCCAAATTAACTTCATTAATTTGGTCAACATTGTCCCATACACCCAACCGACCCCAGAATATTTTGAGTCTAATCAATGTTAGCATAAGATAAATTTTGATAAGTTTAGACTCCTCAGCCACGTCAAGATCGATTCCGTGCACATGGCCATTCATCAAATCGTTATCGGTACCATGTGAATTATTATTCCCTGACCCAGACCCATACCCATACCCAGATGAATTGGGTGATGAAGATGTGTTTTGGTTTTCTGCTTTTGCTGCCGCTGATGAAGACGATGCAGATGAAGCTGACGTCATTGCTGCAAATGTCGAGGCTGTTGTAGACAGACTGGAATTGGTCCTCTTGTAAAAAGTCGACGATCCGGTTCCAGTACCGCCATACTCTTCAAATGCAGCGTTTGGATGCAACTTGAAAATATTTGATCTAATCAAACGGATCTTGGCGAAAAAGTCACACAAGTTGCGTAATTTTATAACGCAATAGTTACACAAGGGGTACTGTGCAATAACTGTCTCATCTACATCGTAGATTTTGCATGTATGGAATCTGCAATGCTCATAAGCTTCATCGCGGAACTCGCCACAGAAGCTGCACGGTTCCCTAATTGCCATGGATAATAGTTCCTTGTTCAATGGGCCATTTTGTGAAGATGCCAAATTCAGTTTCCGTTCATGAAAGCCTTTGATAGGCTCGATTGAAATACGTCCATCAACAAGCGAGTTCCAGAAAATCTTACCCTTTTGCCATCGGTTGAGGATCGAAGTTTGAGGTAAAGGTGGTATATACCCCACTGCAGTTTCAATCTCGTACGTCCATATATTCTTGAAGAATGTAAGGTTTTTCAAATGGGATAAATCAAATTGAAAGTCTGGTTTGATTAAATTGTATATAAAACCTTTGAAATCCTTGTTGTAGTTGTTGAGATCAAATCTGATTGCTGCAATTTGTGGTGAATATAAGCAATCGGCCAATTGCTGAAGATGAAGCTGAAGTTTGTCTTTGTGATCTTCGCCCTCTACATCACCTCCGGTAACATCACCTGGAGATGGAAACTCCATATTGCTCTCCATTTTCGGTGTGTTGTGGCCTGTATTTGTGTACGCCATTAGCCGTTGTTGGTCTTCAATCTTGATAAACATCTGTTTTAAATCATGCAATTGGTCTTGTAAGTTGGCGATGATAATATTCTTTTCGTCGATTTCCTCGTACAATTTTCTATTTTTAATTTTGAAATTGTGTGTTTCCCTAGAAGCATTGGATACCATTGTGTTTGCTTCGTCAAACAATGATGCTGTCAATTCTTCGACTTCGCCTTTCAATTTCGTGTTCTCAGATTCTGCAACTTCTTTCTTGATATTTATATCCTTGAAGTCGTCTTGTAATTTGAGGTACTTGGGTAGTATGATTTTATAACTTTCGTCATTCTTGATCAACGACTTGTTCATTTCCTCAAGTTTGCTTATCTGCTTGCGGAGTTGGATATTTGTTTCCTCCAAGTCAACTTGCCTATTGACTGCAGTGACTAACCTAGTGGACAAGCTTCCCACTTCTTCGGCCAATCTTTTTTCCAAGTCTTCCGCTGTCTCCATTAGCACAATTTTTTTTTAGCAATTATATAGATAGTTAGTTAGTTGGTTAGTTGGTTAGTTAATTTCCTCTTTATTTCTATTGTCTAGGTAGATTGCTTGATTTTGACAGCTTGTTGAATGGAGATCAAAATAACAAATTATATAAAGCACTTTTTTTTTTCCTGTAAGGCACCGAGTTTCAAGTGAGGTGTAATTGTTGTTGTTGTTGTTGTTGTTGCCGTCGCGCAATTTTATTTTATTTTTTATTTTTTATTTTTTATTCCAGGTTCTTGTGGGACCTAAGTTTTGTATGTCTTCTAACTTGTATGGGACCATTGGTTGATACGATAAATAAGTTGATCAAATAACCAATCTAGATTTAATGATCAATTGACAGTTATGTTTTTCTATATTATACAATTGATTGCAAGAAGCGCCGCCGATTATAGGTCAATTATCTACAAAACCAATTTGTTTAGGTCATTAAGCTTGGTTTAAGAAAAAAAAAAAACTTTTTTCAATAATTTGGTGGTAGATTCAATCAAAAAAAAAAGAGAGAGAATAGAAAGATGCAGCATAATTAGAGGATGGAAAAGAGCCAAACCAAAGAAATAAAAAAAAAATCCAGCACAGTAATTAGGACTCAATATGGTATATTGAATATTACAGGAATAACTTCCAACATTCCAGTTTGTCAGGAAAAATCTAGAGATGGTGTTGTATCAATTTGAAATTGGGCGTAAGCAGTCCCTTTTCGTTTGGTGGTAGTGTGGATTGGATTCTAAAGTTATACAACCTTACTATGCGCGTTAAAAACAAAAAATTAAAAAATAAAAAATAATCAAAACGAATGTTTAGATTTACGGTTGACAGAATGATGACAGAGTAAGAGAAGAATAAAAAGCTCACACCACACTCCTGTACCCAAAAGTATTCTGAGAGCACGTGACAATGAAGCCATTGAAATCTCTTCACTTAGCTTTTTATTAGATACAATAAAAGCAACTTCTCTTTCTTTTCTTCATTCCTCCTTCTCTAACTCCACTTTTTTGCTTCCTTCTTTCCTTATTGTTTTCTTAATTTCAATTATTTGTTTAATCACAATTCTCTCCACTTTTATTTTCCCTTTTATCTTAAATAGATAAGCCAACAACCAAAAAAAAAAAAACAACAACAACATAGAAAGAGCAAAGTGAAACGAGGCAGCAAGCTAACATCTTGAAATTAACATCCCCATCTCCGAAACGGGTGGGAGGAAGTTATTAGGTGGTGTTCAGGAAATATTGCAAGAAGTTGTATGGTTGGGGTAGTTGGGGTAGTTGGGGGGGGGGGGGGGGGAGGGGGGGGGTTAAAGGATGTGGGATCGATAGCACCCACTAGTGCCAGCTCAACCCCTTTGTCCCCGATAGACAAAAAAATACTACATCATTGTTGCTCTGGAATCCTTTGCGAGATTTTATCTACCCATTTAATTGCGCGGAACAACGTGGATCCCAGGTTGTTTTCATCATTATAATACTCTTACCAGATATTTACTGATACAAAATCTTTCAGTTTCGTAACGAATCCAATGTGCTTGATGGTTTATACTTTTGCATCGTGTGACTCTAATACTCTACCTAAAATAAATAAAAATAAATAAATAAAAATGGCTCAATTGTATGAACCAACAAAGAAACAAAATAAACTTAAAAAATCAAAAATAAAATTGAAAAAAAAAACCTATACAAATTACAGACTATGGGTCTAACCTACTAAACTAAATGTAGCTATGGTATAGGAAAGTAAGTAATTTGAATTCTATGTTAGGCTAGGCGCGGTCTAGTGTCAACCGCTTCTACACTGAGAAATGACAACAAATTGATTGTAGTATTTTGTATTCTTTCCTTTTTTCTTTCTTTCTTTTAATCTTTTTTGGAGATTATGTCTATTTCATCAGTTCAGTTTTCATTTAGACATAGCCCCACACGCTTCATTGGTGCAAACAATTTCGCGCGATTGGAGGAATTTTCGGTGTTTTTGCATCCGGACACGAGCCTCGCCATTACACAGAATTGCGTGCCACTTAATCTTTTCTTTTCATTTTCATTTTCATTTTCATTTTTTTTTTTTTTTACTGCTATAAAACTTTTAATGGATTACGGTTCTGTGTCTGTGTTGGCATATATGAATTTGTGTGGCTTCATCGTCACCTTTCCCCTCTTTTCCTTTCTCCCAACCTAACTGGGTATGGCACAGTGTCTTCCACTCTACAATTTTATATTTTGTGTTTTCCTCTTCCATTTTTTTTTTTTCATTTCCCTTCCTTCTTTCTTCTTTCTTTCCCAAATTTTTTCCTCCCCTTCCCCTCTCCCCTTTGGAATGGTTTTCCAGAAATCTTAAATGAATCCAATGAATTGAATCTAGAAACATATCCAAATAGATTCGCAGCCGGTTCTCGGTGTACATGACAGATGTTGCTTGCTTCGGGCAAATGGTACTTTTTTTTGTATTGACTCATCGGACTTCCCTCTCTTCCTTTCTTCCTTGTTTCCATTCACCCATTGCAAAAAAAAAAAAAAAAAAAAAAAAAAAAAGAGAAAAATTTCTCTTTATTTCTTTTTTGGTTAAGAAAATGCAGGACGCCAAAATATAGAGATTTCCAATATATCGGAACAACTCTTTTGTTATTTGTTTTATTACATAATTTATTATGTAACACATAGTTAGCATTTCCTGATGTCCGAAGTCGAAGTGGATAAATGTAGCACAAAAACAAAAGAAAGTTTTACACACATACATACACACACACATCAATATTCAACTTTAAAAATTTTCTTTTTTTTTTGCTTCTTTTTCCCTTTGTTTAGTAGTTCTTCATCTCTTTTTGCAACTGTCAATATAGACATTTTCCATTATTACTCACCAGTAATAATAAAAAAATAATAAATTAGTAAACAAGTTTGAAACGAAGCAAGAGAGTTATAGTTATTTCACCTTTTTGCAAATTGTATAAATATCAGTCAAATTTCCTTGTAATCGACTTTGAAAAGTAATTACCAAATTTTTATATATTTCAATTTTATCATTCATTACACTCCAAGCAAGCAAATAAGCAAGCAAGCAAGCAAATAATTGTTACTTTGTTTCAATCCTAGCTATTTCCACATTAATCCCAAAACATTAATATCGCACGATCCAAAAATGATGCCAGTTAAAATGACAGCTGCTGAAAAAGAAGCCAAGATCATGGCCGAAATCAAAGCCGGTGCTCAACAATTTGAAAGCAAATTCGAAGGTTCCTTCCTTGGTGAAATCTTTGGCTTTGCTATTAGAAAGCAATAAACACATTAAGAAAAAGAAAAGGAAACAACTTGGAAGAAGGCTTTTCACTTCCAATCAAGATGTATGGGCAAAGGGAAACATTGCCTATAATCTACAACTTTTATATACAAATATTTTTTTTTCATTATTTTGGTTCTGGATGCTTATAGACGCTGGATCGTTTACCATGATTCAACAAACCACGATAATTTCACACAAAGAGTAGAAATATTGATACTACTAATGAAATAGTTTTAATTTTTTTCATTTTCTTTACTGAGATTTATCTTCTTTCTTGCTTTTTTCTTTTTTACAAAACATTGGTTATAAACCATTTTAATACATATATATTTTGATGATAATATTTGCAATTCTGTCTTTCTTTCTTTCTTTCTTTCTTTAATAAGTTTGTATAACAAAATTATTGTTTCGTCCAACAATTCACTCTTTCTTTAATGCTATACCTTTCAGTCGCATGAATACAACAGCCGTTTTGCTCTTGCGCACATCCTTTTAACCGAAATCTATTATTCGGATTTAGTCATGTAACATCCGCAAACTACAGCAAGCAAAAACAAAAAACATGGAAAATTAATCACAAACTACACCTTTCTCTCTCTCTTTCTCTTTCTCTCTCTCTGTCTCTCTAAAAAAGAAAGAAAGAAAAAAATACAAAAATGATTGTAATCATCAAAAGTCTATATTACTCTATTTATGAATTCGCTTTCAGTTTTGAAGGCAACTTAGTGAAGAAAAAGAAAAAAAAAATTAAATAAAGAGGTTCATTATGTAATTTGATTCATCATCATTTTCCTTCTTCCGAATGTCCATCGTCTGCTTTATTTTCCACGCTCTCCAGATTGATTGTTGCATCAACCTCGCTATCAAAAATAGTTTCCTTCTTTACGTCACTCTTCTTCAGCTGCGATGAAGATGTCAATCTATCATCACCATCGTTCGCTGAACCTTGCTCGTCCTCGTCCTCCTCTTCTTCTCCGCCAATATCAAACATTCTATCATCGTCATAATCAGGCAATGTTTCTGCATTGAATTGTTCAAAAAGTCGTTCTCTTGCCTCATCATCTTTTTTCTTGTAGCTCTTATCGCTAGCAAGATCATTCCGTTGGCCTAAATCCAATGAATCTTGATCACGACGATGCTGGTTCTGGTCACGTTGAGCACGTCTTCCACTGCCTTCGAGATCGGAGTCATCGTCATCATCACCTTCATCCTCAGAGTCGGTATAATCTTCGCCAGGAATAATGTCAAACTCAAATTCGTTATTTCTTCTACGTCTTCTACGACCGGAAGTTGGCGACTTGTGATATTTCATTATCAAAATGATGATAATGAAACCAACAATAGCCAAGGCCATAAAATATTGCCCCGTGTGGTCAGAAGTTTCCCTATTTTTACCTTCGCTTGGTTCATCTGGCTCTCCTGTTTCAACTTGATCCTCGTTGTGGTCAGTAGGTGTAGTAACAGGCGACGACAAGGAACCCGCATCGGTAGAGGTGGTATCCGTAGATGAAGGTTTTTCGGTTGTCAAAGAACTGGTGGTACTTGGAGTTGGTGTTTCCGTGGTTGAAGACGAAGAAGTGGTGGTAGTAGTACTAGAAGAAGAAGAAGAAGAAGAAGTTGTAGTTTCCTTTTCTTTCTCTTTTTCTTTCTTCTCCTCGAGTCTTTCCCTTCTAACAAGTGCATAATCCTTTTGCAATTCATACTTTTCTGCCTTATCGGCATCAATAGACACACCAAAGATTCTAAATTGCCAATTTCTAAACTCAATATCAAGCGAATCAGGTCTAGAATCATCTGCAAACACTTCAATTTGCCACTCACCTAATCCATCCTCACCCCAATGTGCAACAGACATAAAAGTCCAATCTTGGAATCCTCGGCTCGACATATCGCCCGGTCTAAATGTTGCCAAGTCTGAAACCACACCCAGTGGTGAAACTAAACGAACACCAACTTTACCTCTAAAGGAAGAATTGATATTGACCTTCACAGTAATATGCTCAACCTTCTCAACATTCATAACCTCAAGGTCGTCCTTGGTTACCGTGACGGTTGACTTGATCAACTTGGTGGGGGTTTCATCACCTTCACCATCTCGCTTGCCCAGGTTTGAATTGCCATGATTAAGTGATATTTTCTGGTTGACTTCAACCACATCACTGTAGTACCAAGATTGGGGCTTGACATTCTTCCAAGTTTTGGCAAACTCAACCATCTTGTATGCATCGGTCTTTCCGTAACCATACCTGTGTGAATACAATCTTCCCAATGCGGTTTTTTGGTAATTGCCATCGTTCTCATTCACTGGTGTCGCACTAAGCACATTGATATATTGCAAATCTCTCCATGTCAAATTTGGATTGGCACCTAAAATCAATGAATAAATTCCACTGGCAATTGGTGCAGCTGCGGAAGTACCTCCATGAAGCGCACTACATTTCTTCTTGATGTCAGTGGTGTGTATATGTTCCCCTGAACCGGAGGAGTACGTGACAACCATCACAGCCGAGCAGGCTTCGGAATATATGGGATGCTCACCTTTATAGTCGATAGCACCTATGGTGATTGAGTAAATTGAGTTTGTGTAACCATCAAAGTTACAAGAGTCGCTATATCTTCCACCATTACCCGAGGCAAACACATAAATGGCACCCTTATTGTCTCTTCCCTCTTGGATACCTCTGATCATTGCTTGTTTAACAATATTCTCTGGTTCGCTCAACGTTTTTCCATTGTCGGTGGGTCCCCAAGAGCATGAATATATATCGTTTGTATCGAGTCCAAACACCATTGCTGCTGCTTCTTCAGCTGCAGTAATTCCCCCAGATAAAATCCTTATTCCTGCAACCTTTGACTTGTATGCGACTCCCACTCCACAAACGTCATTTTTCACTGCTGCAATTTCTCCAGCACATCTTGTTCCATGATAGTCATCGTAAAGTCTTGGTAACGGGATGTTACCATTGTCGTTGAAATCCCATGATCCCTTGGCATTGAAATTGTCTTTTAAATCCTCTGATTCTGCATCAAGGCCATCATCAATGATGGCAGTGGTGATTCCTTCTCCAAATACACCATCAAGCCATAACCCAGTAACATTGATGTCATGGCCGGGGTATTGCAAGTTGAGCAAATGCCATTGCTTGGAGAACTCTGGATCGTGTATATCTAATTTGGATGCAACTTCGGCCAATCTCTGGTGTGCTTTATCAGATGGCGACTGTTGTTGAGCTGCTTGTGGTTCAGAATCTCTTGTGTCAATACTTGAGTCGAGTTCCTGGTGAAAGATTGGTAACCTCTTGTTCAACTTTTTGGGCTCCAACAAATGAAGCGACTGTACGTTGTTTGTCAAATGGTCATAAACATCCTGAAATTCCTCCGATCTTTTCAATAACTTGTAATTGTTTGAATTGTGGTTGCCCAAAACTGTATTGTGGGGGTGTGACTTGTCTATACTGAAAACATAGAAATTGTCCATGGAATTAACTTGATGTTCAAATTTATAGTCATTTTTATACTGAGAAATGAAATCTATCAATGGTTTTTGTGAGTGTGTAGTATTTAACTCTACAACAAAGTAGTTATTTCTCTCATAGTCTCTAGTTGGAATGTGATACTGGTGAGAACACGTTAAAAAGTATAGCAAAACGCAAAACAACAGTTTTATCGAAAGCATCTGCAATAGTGTTTAGATAGTTACAATGTTGGATAAGCTTTTGCCTGTACTAGTTGTTTTTGTTTTGTTTTGTTTTGTTGTTGTTGTTGTTGTTGTTGTTGTTGTTGTTGTTGTTGTTGTTGTTGTTGTTGTTGTTGTTGTTGTTGTTGTTGTTGTTGTTGTTGTTGTTGTTGTTGTTGTTGTTGTTGTTGTTGTTGTTTTTGTTTCTAATGTGACTTTCCTTTCAATGACAACAGTGTATATGAGTTTGTTCTCGTCCACTATGAACTAACTTGCCGCAACTCTACCTATCTAAATATGTCAATATAAATCCCTACTTGTCTCTCCACCTCAAGATTAGTAACGTTGAAGTCTAATTACTTAAAAAACCTTCAAGACGAGTTGTAATATTTGAGTGAAAATCGAGATAGTTTGGAAAAAAAAAAGAAAAGAAAAGAAAAAAACAACAACAGCAGTGTGTTCCCCAGTTTTCTAACAATAATGATGATAATATTTTTTTTTTTGTTTTTGCCCAATTAGTAAAACTATGTGTGTGTGTGTCTGAATGTCTCTGTTAATGAGTGAGTGAGTGAGTGTGTTTTTGCCATCTCTTTTTTTTTCACCTTTTCACTTTCACTACAACTGCTACCACTACAAAGTAAAAATGAAAAAAAAGGACAATGAAATTGTATATAGTTTTTCGTTGTCTCTCGACATTATCGAAATTAACATGAATACGTACTATCAACATTAATCAATGTCTCAAGTTCCATTCAGGTTAGTTCAATGTCAACAGCATGCTTTTTTTATGCTAATGGTGACCAATCGGATCAGAGAAATTTCAATTTTTTTTTTCGTGTTCTTCATGCCTCTTCTTTCGCTTCTTTCCTTTCTACCCCCCTTCTGCTTATTAGTTCGTATTCACTTACTTGCACTTTTCTTCTCTACTCAAGACCATTTTCTAACCTTTCTTTTTCGTCCCTCTTTTTTTTCTTCCTTTAATTGATTATCGATTTTTTCATTAATTATTATTTTTCAGCTATTATTATCTATTCTTTATTTTTGCTACACGAACAAAGGCAGGTTCCATTTGTTCTTATGCGAGGGAGGGGGGTGAGTGAATTGGAAACAACATTTGTGCTTGGCCTCTTATATGTGTGTTTATGCCAGTTCTTTGTCGTTACATGGGATAGAAGAATGGATCTTAGTTACGGGACTAATAATATCGGACAAAGCCATTAATTACTGGGAAATTATAAATAGTTGTTTGAAACTAAGGAAAGAAAGGTAGGAGGCTCAAAAAGATTGCAAAAAGCTGTGTCAAAATCACGTGACTAATTATTCATATGCACATATGGAAATTCACTTTGTATATGTATACATATCCATATATATATCCATATACATACATTTATACAGAGCTTTATAAACTTGCATTTATACAAAGCTTTATAAAACACTTTTTGGTAAAATTAAAAAGTTGAGCAGCAAAACTTTTACTCCATTTTTAGAAATTAATGTACCGATAGAGTGTGCATTACAAATAATTTTCCAGTCATATTTTGTCGATTTTATTTATTCTACTCTTTATATATATAGTAATAGTCTTTAGTTTTGAAACACAAGCTGAACTGGATCTTGGAGAAACGAACAGAGGAAACTACGTTGAATTGATCACTTTGAAAAAAAAAAAACTAAAAAAAAAACAAAGTTACAAAGGTTTTCTAGATTTATAACGGCTATATTGAATACAACTATTTTGTACTAGTCAGAGGTACAGGAAAAGGGAAAAGAAGTTTTTTTCTGAGACTGAACTGATCAGGTGGTTGTGCAGTTATGAGCCTTTTCTGCTCCTTCTCGAAGCTACAAAAATGTATAGAAGAAACATCAATTTAAGCAATTCTTTTACATCGGTCGTTGTTTTACTTAATTATTTTACTTAATTTTATTTTATATATACATATATATATATGTATATGTATACATTTTGTTTTTTTGGCGGATTATTAACAGTGCGATCTAAAGCCGAGAAGAAAATTATATTTCACCATCCTCTCCATTCATATTTACAAGCAGTCTAAAGCAGAGAGTAATAATTATAATTCACATCAATTATTTCTTTTATTTTTTTCTTCTTTTGGCAACCAACGACCAGGTAGAAAATTTCTTAATCAATGCACCTGGTAAAAGATATACTACAGAGAGCTACTGCTCTTTTATTATGCGTGAGCCTTGTTGCCGCAATTAAAAAGAGAGATATGGATATGGGCGACGACGGTGATCGTCCTGAATTCCATCCTATCAATGCAGGCTCCAAGACTTTTCATTGGATATTGACTTTGTTTCTTCTCCTTATAGTACCATCGATAAGTACTTCGTTAGCTGTGGCGAACCGTTTACACTGGTCCCTTCTTTTGCAATACATATCTACCGCTTACTCTGTCATAGAGTCCATGTTTGTGGATTTCCCAGATAACGTCGATAACCACGAGAACCGAACGTCCAAAGGTACAAGTTGGTTCTTGAGTATATTGCTTGGAATTACCATATTTATGGGCACATTGATTAATGGAAGCAATTTAGTGATCAATAAATTTTACCCTCAATTGGCCAAACACTATAACGAGTATGGTCTTCATTACAAGATCTACAAGATTCTTTCGTTGTTATGTGTATTTACCGGGTGGGTTAGGGTGTGCATGGCCCCCGTTGCATTGTTTGGATTCTGTTATGGTAAACACACAGGTCAATGTATTGCCCACGGAATCATGGGGTCGGCTTTCATCTTGTATTCTTTTATCTTATCGGTTGTGCTTGTTGTGCCCTGGATCCGCAAGCACCAACTACATCAACAAAATGCAAACACAGCCAAGTTCCAATCCCAAGAATTTTATGATTCAACAGTGATGATGGTGTGGGGTATAGTCAATACTTTCACTGAGCATAGATGGGGACGTGAAGGATGGAACATGGGTGATTATCAGCACACCGCGATGGGTATTATTTGGTGGGGAGGTGGCTTGCTAGGGATGTGGCTTTCGAGGAATAACAAGAGATCGTTTGTCCCATCATTACTACTTATATACACCGGATGGTCAATGTCCCAACATTTTCAGCATTCTGAGGTGTCAACAAGAGTACATGCAATGTTTGGCACGGCCTTGATGAGCGCCGGGGTAACAAGGATAATCGAAATCTCATTTGTGCTCAAAGATAGAGCATGCCATCTACCACTGGGCAAAATTGTTTCTTTCCAGTACTTGCCTCCATTTTGCTTAACATTGTCTGGAATATTGTTTATGAGTGCAACTGAGGAACAGTTGCAATTGGTCGAGGATTTGGGAAGTGATCATTCAGCATATATATTGGTTGTCGCCTCAGCTGGCTTTTTGATCTTTTTGTGGATCCAATTAAGTATCTGGCTCTACTTGAAATTGGTGGGCTACGATGAAGACGGAGAATTGAGAGGAGGGAATTTTGCAGCTTATTCCAGCGTAAATAACGACGATTTTGAACTAGGTGATTTGAGTGGTGCTGAAGACAACCGATTTGATATCGATGATGGCGGAGAGGTAGACGAAGATGGGATAACTACACCCGAAGGTACAGATAGGCTGTAATTATAGATTATAGTGAATACTAGAGTAAATAAATTTCTGATTTCCCGAAGAATCAAGTTTTGAAAATTTGAATAAAACAAAACAAAACAAAACAAAACAAAAGAAAAGAAAAGAAAAGAAAAAAAATATAATTACATGAAACACTAAAATTGCTTCTTATGAAGCTGATCTTCTTATATCTTGCTTATCTCTGTTTTTGTGATTTCTGACAATTTTAACAGCTTATCACGTGATAATCAGACACAAAAGCAAAAAAGTGGCAGAGACATAAAAAGAAAATGGTGAAAAAAAAAGAGAGAGAGACAGAGAGAGAGAGAGAGAAGATGAGAGCGTTGATAAACGATGTATATGTAATCAGAGATAACGCGTTAGTAATCAACATCATCATAAATATTTATCATCATTTTTCATTATTTTCCACTCCATTTTTGTTATCAACACCCCACGAATATATATATATATATATGTATATATAAATAGTTTTATTCGTATCTTGAATCACACATAAACACACACACACACATATATACATATATCCATATACACACGAATACATTGCAATGAGTGCAATATTATCAGCTGACGATTTGAACGATTTTATCTCACCTGGTGTAGCATGTATCAAACCCGTTACGCAACCAAAATCTGAACTAAATCCACAACACGTTGATTCATCATCAACAATTTCTGAAACTGGTGAAGTCGAAATCCAAATCGACTCGCAAGGTAATCCACTCGAAATTTCTCAAATAGATACTAAAATCAACAAGGCTGATCCATCAAGCACAGCTTTAACTCCAGCACAAATATCACTCGCCGACTGTTTGGCATGCTCCGGTTGTATTACCTCAGCAGAGGAAGTTCTTGTGGCGCAACATTCCCATCATGAATTACTTAAAGCAATGGAGGAGTCATCTCTGGCGAGTGGCACTGAGAAAGTCTTTGTAGCGAGTATATCCCAACAACTGCGTGCCTCACTAGCGATGGCGTACGATATGTCTATTGAAGAAATGGATAAATTACTTATTAATTTATTTGTCAACCAGATGGGATTTCAATATGTTGTTGGTACGTCATTGGGAAGAAAACTATCGCTCATCAATGAGTCCCAGGGAATGATTCATAGGAAAGAAGAAGGAAAAACTATTGGCGAAAATTTGAAAAACCCAGTGCTATCATCAATTTGTCCTGGGTGGGTTTTGTATGCAGAGAAGACTCATCCATATGTATTGCCATATATCTCGACTGTTAAGTCAGCGCAACAAATTACGGGGTGCTTATTGAAGAACTTGACTGCTTATGAACGTGGAATTGGGAAAAGCAAAGTGTACCATTTAACTATTATGCCATGTTTTGATAAAAAATTAGAAAGCGCAAGGCCTGAATTGTTTGCGAATCATGATGGCGCTGATAATGTGCCTGATGTGGATTGCGTGCTTACTGCGAGAGAGTTGGTCACATTGATTGATGAGTCATTGGGGAAATATCAGCTCGTACCGAAAGTGATTCCTCAAACACTCCTAAGAAAGGATATTGCCGAGGTTTACAAATCAGCAGCTCCCACAAATTGGCCGTTTGTGCAGTACTCATGGTCAAATGATCCTGGATCATCTTCAGGGGGATATGCATATACTTATCTACGTTTATTTCAAGAACAACTCATCACCACTCAAAATTATAGACCAGAGGATTTCAGCATGAAGGTTCTCCAGGGCAAAAACACAGATGTTTACGAGATGCGACTTTTGCATAATGGAAACCAAGTTGCCAGCTCGGCCATAGTGAATGGGTTTAGAAACATTCAGAATTTGGTTAGAAAGTTGAAACCTGGTAATAACAATAATAAAGTGGGCGGTCTGGCAATCAAAGTCAACCCCTTAGTGGCACGAAGAAGGGCAAGGATGAGCAAATCTGAAGACTCGTCAGGTGCCTCTGCCAGCAGTATGGCCCCAGCAGAAATAGCTGATCCTTCAAAGGTGGATTATGTAGAGATCATGGCGTGCCCACAAGGTTGCATAAATGGAGGTGGACAAATTGCCGCACCAGCCCCAACATCAACACCACCAGCAGCACCAGCACCAGCACATGCTGCAACAAGTACGACGGATGTCAAGATAGCAGTTGTACTGAATAAAGACTGGGTCAGTGAAGTGTTGATGAAGTACAACAGTGTGCCAATGTTTGATTTGTCATTACACCCTGAGGAGATTGCTGGGTTTATACAATGGAGCCAGGAGTTTGAAAAGGAGTTTGATGTGAGTGAACAAAGATTGTTCAAAACACATTTCAACGAGATTGAGAAGCCTACAGATGCAACAGCAATAATGGTGGGCTCAAAGTGGTGATTTATGAGAGGATGAAGTTTACCTTTGAAATAATTTGAGAGTGTGCTTATATATACATATATATATATATGTACGTGATTAATTGTTGGAAAATTAATG